>NC_060138.1:497432166-497735196 GCF_021461385.2 Schistocerca piceifrons | reverse complement strand
TATTTGTTTGTGAAAACTGTGTTGTTTTCTTTGTATTCCTGTTTGAAATAGCGAAATTAGAAAAACGGTGTGTGTATCGAGTGAAATCTGAAGCTTCTAAAATTGTTTCTAGCAGGAATGTTGGGTATCCTTTATAGAAACAAGCCATATATCGTGAATGCTATCAAATAGGCGCCAAATAAACTATATGAAGTGCAGTTATTTACACAGAGTGTAAATGCATATACGGAAAATTGGTATTTTACATTGTCATGAGTGATACATTATTCACACATAGTATATCTATTGTACTTTGATGCATTTGTTGTATCAGACATTTTTACATTTTTATTGAGATGTTTAGTTAAAAAATTACTCCGTTATGGACTGTAGGCTTTAGTCACATAAACTGGACCTCATGAAGTTTCTAAAACTGGATCCCTTACTTTTTCATGTTTAAAGTCTTCCCATATTAGCCCACAATCCCATCGTAATTATCTTACTGATTCCAAGAGGATAATAGGGAGGGTTGATCAAAGAAAGTGAAATCTGTAAAAATGAGTACAGCAGGCCAGGTGTCCAATGCGAAGTTCAATACACCCAAGGAAGCAGAAAAGCAAAACGATGCAGACCTACACTTTTGGGTAAAGATCTTGAAGAAGAGCTGGTTTAGTGTTGTGTTGTTATGGAATCTTCTTTCTTCATGCTTACTTACACTGACTTGTCAAGAATGACTACATAACTAGGAGAGAGAACTAAACTGAACAATCTTCGAAAGACAAAACTGATGGGAAAATGGTAGGGGGGGGGAGGCAGTTCTTAAACGACACAAAAGCAAACTGCCAGAAATAAATCCTACAGGAACGATCTATAGCAGAGCCATTGGGTTCAGCAAAGAAAATGCACAGAAATTCTATAACTTTCCGGAATATGCTATATTATACCTACCTTGAAACTGGAATTTTTTCCAATTTAATACTTTCTTCTAATTTTGTTTAGCGTTATTTTGATTATTTGTGCGTAAGATCTGATTGAGACCGTTACTTTTTGGACTCGCCAAGTGTAAAGCCTTATAATTTTTTTCTCATAATAAATTTTCGTTTATTTCGTATCAATAAAATTTAAATGGTAAATAACATTATACAGTAAATATTACATGCTTTTACAACACTTTTTTAAAATAAAAAAGAAATAGGAGTCCGCTTTCAGGTACTTTCAAAATGTCATTGCTGCATATTCACACAGCAATTTTAGCTGTAAGTCTTCCTGGACAGATACAGAAGCAGCAGTATTATTGTAAGTCAAATTCTCAGTGGTCTTAAATCATGATGGTCAGCTGCTTACAGTAAATGATACCAAACTGTGTGATAAACCGAAACAGTCCTTTAAAACTGTCAGGCCAGTCAATAATGATAACTTATAAATCTGCACCCTACTCTTACAGCAGATCGACTGGACCCCTGTATTTCTGGAGAGGAATATTAATGAAAACTTTAATCTGTTATCTAATGAATTTGTGCGTTGTATGAAACTGTATTTCCAAAAATAATCTTGAGAAACAATCCTCAGGCCGCAAAACGGAAACCCTGGATTACTAAAGAGATCAGAATTTCCTGTAGAACAAAAAGAACCCTAAGGCTATCTAATGATCCCATCAGACAGGAGGACTATAGACTGTACTGTAATATTTTAAAAATAATAATAAAAACCAAAACTATGTACATAGCACCTGAAATTGATAACTCAAGCAACAAATGAAAAACCATCTGGAAAGTTATAAAAAGGGAGAGTGTTAAAAAAATTGAGTACATGACTGACATAGAGTTAATTCAAGATGGAAATATTGTAAAAAATTCTGAGGAAGTAGCTAGTATCTTCAATAAACATTTTTTAACAGCTGCAGGAAAAATTGGCTGTGAAAGCTCAGAGGATGATGAGACAGCTCTTCTGCATATAGCTAACAATGCCAGAGTTTGCCAGAGGCAGAAAACCCTCATAACAATTAGTGAGATCACGAAGACACCTGGGGAGAAGAAGACAAAAAACTCTTGTGGGGTTGATAATATTTCAACTAAGATACTCAAGCACTGTCATGGCTATATAAATGCAGTCTTTTTTCACCTTTTTAATGAAGCCCTAAAACAAGATTAGATTAAAATATGCCTGTGTGAAACCACTTTACAAGAATGGTGAAAACTGATGTAACAAACTACCACCCAATATTCCTGCTCACAAGTTTTTCAAATGTCCTCGAGAAACTGGTATACAAGAGAAATGTTAATCACCTGAAGAGCCATGACATTCTAAGTCAAAGTCAGTTTGGTTTCTGGCAAGGCCTATCAATTACTGATACTAATTTCTCTTTCACTGATCAAATTCTCGAATCTCTTAACGGAAAATTGCCACCAATTGGAAACCTATGTGACCTATCCAAAGCTTTTGACTGTTTCAACCACGAAATTCCGTTAAATAAAGCATACTACTATGGGTTAAGTGGATTAGTGGGGACATGGATTAAATCTGGCCTTACACATAGGAAGCAAAGGGTAATAATTACTGACAGTAGTGGAATCCCAGCTTTATCCAAGTGGGGCACAGTCAACACTGGAGTGCCTCAAGGCTTGGTACTGGAACTCTTACACTTTCTTATATTTATGAACGATCTCCCACACTGCACCATGTCAGTGAGCAGGTTTGCCCAATTTGCTGTTGATACTTCTCTTCTAGTTGACAAAGCAACAGGGACAACTGGGAAACATCTGTGAACAATGCATTTGATGACATTGTGAAATGGTTTAATTGTAATGGACTCTCTCTGAAAAAAAACTCATTATGTACCGTTTCACATGGCACATAAAGAACCAGGGGATATAAATATAGAATATAATGAACAACAAATGAACCAAGTCAACTCAGCTACATTCCTGGGTGTGTACAATGAGTGAAAACTAAATTGGTCCAACCATATCCTAGATCTAGAAAAAAGGCTACATTCTGCAGCATTTGCCTTACACTTAATTGCATCAAACACACATAAGGAAGCCACAAGAGCTGTTTATTTCAGATATTTAATGCACTTATGTCTTACAGAATCATCTTTTTGGGCAAACAGCCCTTGGCAAAAAAAGTTTTTATTGTTCAGAAGAGAGTTGTACGTATCATGAGTGGTGTGCAACCAAGGCACTCATGCAGGAATCTGTTTAGGAATCTACAGGTATTTATAATGATATCTCAGTACATATACTCCCTTGTATGTTTCATTAATAAAAACGACTCTCTCTTTAAAACCAATAGTGAATATCATGATCACAACAGAAGGTCGAAATAAGACTTTCATAGTAACCAGTCAAACTATACCCTTGTACAGAAAGGCATAAATTATATAGGCATCAAAATTTACAGTATTCTTCCCCGTCTCATCAAAAGTCTTGCTCCTGAAACACCAAAGTTCAAGAGCACACTGAAGGAATACCTAATATAAAAGACATTCTATTCAATTAGTGAATGTTTTAATGCATTTTTCATTAATAAAAACCACTCTCTCTTTAAAACCAATAGTGAATATGATGATCAAAACACAAGGTCGAAAGAAGACTTTCATAGTAACCAGTCAAACTATACCCTTGTACAGAAAGGCATAAATTATACAGGCATCAAAATTTACAGTACTCTTCCCAGTCTCATCAAAAGTCTTGCTGCTGAAACACCAAAGTTCAAGAGCACACTGAAGGAATACCTAATATAAAAGTCACTCTATTCAATTAGTGAATTTCTTAATGCATAGCAGCAAATTTCTATTATACAACCGAGTTAGCCATGGAGTGTAAGAATAATGTAAACTATTTGTTGCTGTAATGTTATATTGTTGCTCAAATACTTTGATATTGTTAATCTGAATGTCTGCACTTAAGTGTTAATTCTGATGTTTGTAATATGTTTTTAATTCTTCTAGTGTCCCACGTTGTTACTGTGAGTCTTATCATGAATTAACCATATTGTGTGCTGTTGTATTTTTAACATTTTAAAAATACTGACTCGTTCCACATCCTTGCAACTCCATTCCTATCAGGATCAACAGAACTCGCAATAAAATAAAATAGATTGGTGCATAACCATATGCATGAAAATCGCAACATAGTTTGAAAAACCGTAAAATATTTATAACAAGTAAGGACACAAATATTGTTGCTGGTCTCAGTCAGAATCTGTCAAAAGCATGAAGATGAAAAAACAAGCTGTAAACCTGAGACCTTAGACACAGTAATTTGATACTTCTCACCACATGACCAAACTAAACGTTGGTCTGTATGTGTAAAGTTAATTATCATGTTGTGATCTCCTGATGACTTTTTCCATTGAAGTGTCATTACTTGTTATATAATGATAAGAAATCCTACTAAGGTTGACATTTTTGTGATAAATCGTCAGTAGAGCAAAAAGAAATTTTGTAAGAAAACGAATATAAGTCTGCACAAGGGTGAAACGTAGTGCTTTCTAATTGGCCTTCCAGTTCTGACATTTCGTTGGTCACATGGTTAGAGCTGGCACGACGTGGTGGAGATAGTGCAAGCCCCTGTGCCATTTCCATTCTCGCCTAAACTGCTGGCTTCAGTGACACTAGTGATACTGTATATGTTATTGCCAGTCACAGACAGACATGCACGTCTGTGTTGCCAGTCTGGCAAGGATATGTCCATGCACATGACACAAGTTCCGGTCTACTGCTCGCCTGCCATCTGTTGGTACAAAAAAGAACTTTCAGTGGCAAGCAACTAAATTCTCGTACGGTAACCTCGAAGCTTATTTCACTTCTTTACAAAAAGAGGAAATTTCTTATGGTGTTTATTCATTGTCTTTGTTATATTTTCTTGCAGTAGGTTTTCTGATTTGCAGTAATGAGAAAGCTTGTGTTGTCAGCAAACTGGTGAGCATTTTGACACTGTATGTTTGTTTGTAGGTCATTTACATACAGGAGGAACAGCACTGGTCCTGGTACTGATCCTAGGGGAACACCATATTTCTTGTCTTGGTAATCTGATTGGTTGGTTGGTTTGGGGAAGGAGACCAGACAGCGTGGTCATCGGTCTCATCGGATTAGGGAAGGATGGGGAAGGAAGTCGGCCGTGCCCTTTCAGAGGAACCATCTCGGAATTTGCCTGGAGTGATTTAGGGAAATCACGGAAAACCTAAATCAGGATGGCCGGACGCAGGATTGAACCGTCGTCCTTCCGAATGCGAGTCCAGTGTCTAACCACTGTGCCACCTTGCTCGGTGGGTAATCTTAGTAATGGTTTGTGATAGTGTTGCAATCAGTGTGTTGCATTTGTACTGTATGGTTCCATCTGCAAAGGTATGACCTGGTCCAGTCATTAGGTGTGCCTCTGATGCCTAGTTGATATAATTTCTGTAGGAGTGCTTCATGATCTATAACACTGACTGCTTTTGACAAATCAAGGCATACACCAGCATATTTGCTGCTGTCCACTTTCTGGTAAATTTCGCTTAGGAATTCATAGATTGCACTGTTGGTTCAATGGTTCTTCCTAAACCTGTGTTGTGCTGTGGATAGGATTAAATATTTTTCCATAAAGGCTGTAAGTCTTTTGTGGAAGACTTTCTCTAGAAATTTTGAGCCCCCAGACAGTAATGCAATTGGCTTGTAATTGCCACCTTCTTCTGCATTTCCTTTTTTTGTAGATTGGCTTCAATTTTGAAATTTTTAGACAATAAGTGAAAGTTCCTGATGCCAGTGAACTATTGCATAAATACAGTATGTTAGTAGTTTCACTATGAGTTCACTAAATCTTTTTATTATTTTGTCGGGTATACCATCTACTCCTGAGGACTGTTTCGTTTTTAAGGTTTTTATGATGGTCAGAATTTCTTCATCATTCGTTGGGTACAGATAGAATGAGGTAGCAGAGCTGCTGAGGTTAACTGTGATACTGTTGTAGTTTGGTTACTTGGAGTAATCTTACTCATTAGTTGCCCACTTATGTTTGTAAAATAGCTGTTGAAGGTATTCACTACTTTCCTCTGCTCTGTTATTTTCGCCGGCCAGAGTGGCCGAGCGATTCTAGGCGCTTCAGTCTGGAACCGCGCGACTGCTACGGTCGCAGGTTCGAATCCTGCCTCGGGCATGGATGTGTGTGATGTCCTAAGGGTTAGTTAGGTTTAGGTAGTTCTAAGTTCTAGGGGACTGATGACCTCAGATGTTAGGTTCCATAGTGCTCAGAGCCATTTGAACCAAGCCATCTGTTATTTTCTCTCCATCTTTACATAGCATTTCTGGTACTATTATTATCTGTCTGTTGTTCCACAACTTTCCACATGGCTTTGATCTTGATTCTAGCAGACTGAATGTATAGATCATTTATTTTCATTTTTGCCTCCTTGAGAACTTATTTAAGTATTGTCTTGTATTTTATGTAACAACCATGAAATTCATCACCTAATTGCTGTGTCTTTATAAGATCATATAGTTTTCACTTTTTCTTGCTTAAAATGTTTATTCCAGTTGTTACCCAAGATTTGTTTCTATTATTAGACCTCAGCCTATGTTTCTTTATTGGGAATGCAGTTTCATAGTAACTGTTAAATATTTCCATAAATCTTTTGAACTTTTCATGTAAACTTCCTTATGCATATACTGCGTTTCTTTAGCCAGCAGTTCTTCGAAATAGTCTATATTCTGTTTACTTAGGATTTGACGAATTCTGATGCATTGTGGTTTTAGGTATCCATTATGGTCACTAATCCCTGTTTTTATGACTACAGCCTGGAAGTCATTTTTTCTGCATATATGGATATTGAGTCAATAGTGGTTAGATGTAATTTGGGAATTCTAGTGGGAGAGTTTATAGTAGCCTGTAAATTATATGTTGAAAGAAAGGCCATGAGATTTTGTTTTTTGTTTGAGTTTTTCTGGAAATTTATGTTGAAGCCACCACATAATATTAGTTTTTTCTTGTTAGCTTTAAGTTTGCTGAGTGCACTATCGAGTTTCTGTAGGAACATATGTAAGTTCCCATCTGGACTTCTGTACAGTCAAATTATTATTATTTTTAATGATATTATTTCTGTAGCTGAAATTTCAAAGTGTTTCTCTTTTTCCAGTATCTCTAAGGATTTTAAGCAGCGATGTTCAGTGTTACATCTAACAAAATGCATATCCCACCATGGGCAGAAGATGTCCTATAGAATCATGAGGATATTGTTAATCTTGGTATGTTTGTGACCGCTAACACGTCACTACTCAACTGATGTTGACTTAAGCATGTAACAGAAGCTTCCTGACAAGAGTATTTCGAATTCATTAATTTTATTCAGAAAAGATTGAGCATTCTGCGAAAGAGCACGAATTTCATTCTTCTTTCAAGTTCAGGTGTATGTAACTGATCACTGACCTTCTTTTTCACCTGTTCCTTTTCACCACTGGTGTCTGATTGGTCTTCTTTTTCTGGTGAGGCCATGAAAAATCCTCATTCCTTGTTGGTGGACATCTTTTTCAGTTAATTTGTTTTTTGATTGTGGATGTCTTTTCCTGTACGTTTAGATGTATTTTCCGACATTTTTGTTTCGTCGCCTATAGGTACCCTTTTCTGTGTTTTTTTGTAGTTGCACAAGTTTCATCACAAACAATTCCTAAATTTGATGTTTCAGGTTCGCTCAGACACTTACTCAGTACGGTTTTCGTAAAAACTGGTTCTATAACAGTTGGTTTTCTTGTAATGAAGTCAACATTCTGTGTTAATTTTGATAGAATTTTACCAATGAGCGACTTACCAGCATTGTTATAGTGTTGTCCATGTTTTGTAAACAGTTCTCTTGATATGGGAAGCTCGAAGAATGTCACATTATGATAGGACTTGAATATTTTTTGGAACTCTTTGTCTCCGAATTTATGACTGAGTTATCCTGCAGGTCGTAAATGTGTGGAATGGTAGTAACTGTGATGTTTGGCTCTTTGACGTCATGTAATGTAGTTTTTAAGCACTGTGGAGCATGTTTACTCTTATTATGGTAAACATTATTGCTTCCACTCATAATTATGATGGTATCATTCTTAGATAGCTCGTTTAATATATCGTATTACTGTTTTTTGTTATCTCAATGAAAGATGCAATCGATTTTGTTATTACTCTTGCTATAAGTGACACACTACAATCATTTATTCTTTTAGCAGCTCTTTTGGTGTGGCTGTCACCAAACACCACAACTCGTTTTTTTTTAACTTCACTTGTTTATTATTTGCCTACATTATCATCTTGGTCATGTGCACTGAGATAGCTGTTTTTGCATATTTTGTAGATGAGGTTAGGTTTTTTTTTTGAAAGTTTATTCTTTGGCTGACAGTTTCTTCTTCGACTAATACACTGCAAATTTTTCCTGTCACAACTGTTGACGATATATTGTCTGTGTTAAATTCTGTTCGTTTACCAGTAATTGTTTTTGTGGGCCCATCGGAAGTTTTATGTTTTTCTTCAATCGTGTTTACATTTTCTTTTTCTTGTCTGACGCACACACTCCATTTTTACTATGTGTATTTGCTCTTAATAATTTTAGCTCGTCTTCTGGTCGCAAGGTATCGTTTCCGAGACGAATTTTTCAGTATTACGCGCGCAAACAAAGCTGACACTCGGCGATATGGCTGATGGAGCGATCATAAGACATTTCCCGTTTACAGTAGCTCCCATCAGCCACCGCGCCGAGTGTAAACTTCGTTTGCGCGAGTAATATTTATAGCGTAAGTTTTTAACATCTCGGCTGTGTGCATTCGCTGTTCACTGTCACAGTAACATAACGAATTTTGTATTGAGTCACTGGATGCAGAGAGAATGAATCCATAGTTGAGTTTCAGCACAAATTCGGAAATTTTTTTATCACTGTTTCACAACATACAGTACATGGCAAGAAACACCCACATTTTTGTTCTTAGAATGGGAGACTATCCAACAAGCATCTTGATGTGATATCAAGTTTAAGCTATTATTTAAACTTTCAAGACAACGTTGTTCTCACTAACTATGAACCACTGGTACTTAGGTAGCTGTATGCACTAGGATTTAATTTAACACTGTCTTATTCACTATAAATCACCACTTAATTAGGAACCACGTTATGACATGCCTAACACGGCAGCCATCTTTGATCTATCTAAATTTACTTTACGGTTTGGGGAACGATTTCGACGACTGGCGTGATTATTTGAGGATGGCTTTAGAAACGTATAATATCTTTTCACACTCGTAACTCGTAATGTAAGACGGAAAAAACTAGTATTAGGAGACCAGTTTCTCCAAATGAGTGGTTGACGGTGACGTCAAGATTCCTGGCAACAGGAGCTACAAGGGTCTAGAATTTGCTGCTGAATTTTGAAACAAGCATTGAGTAAAATCGTACCCAAAACATATCAATCTCTAATGAACTCGATGTCGGCAGGACGTTAAACCCGATCATCCTTTCTTCCTTCCCAACACACGAGCTATTTACACTGTCCTGAAGGACAAAGTCACGGAGGTAAGTAAACTAGTGAACCTCACTTGAATGTGACAGGTTACATATTACGAGGGCAGTTCAATATGTAATGCAACACATTTTTTTTCTCGGCCAATTTTGGTTGAAAAAACCGGAAATTTCTTGTGGAATATTTTCAAACATTCCCGCTTCGTCTCGTATAGTTTCATTGACTTCCGACAGGTGGCCGCGCTGTACGGAGCTGTTAAAATGGCGTCTGTAACGGATGTGCGTTGCAAACAACGGGCAGTGATCGAGTTTCTTTTGGCGGTAAACCAGGGCATCTCAGATATTCATAGGCGCTTGCAGAATGTCTACGGTGATCTGGCAGTGGACAAAAGCACGGTGAGTCGTTGGGCAAAGCGTGTGTCATCATCGCCGCAAGGTCAAGCAAGGCTGTCTGATCTCCTGCGTGCGGGCCGGCCGTGCACAGCTGTGACTCCTGCAATGGCGCAGCGTGCGAACACACTCGTTCGAAAGGATCGACAGATCACCATCAAACAACTCAGTGCTCAACTTGACATGGTAGTGCTGTCACAATTGTTCACCAGTTGGGATATTCAAAGGTTTGTTCCCGCTGGGTCCCTCGTTGTCTAACCGAACACCATAAAGAGCAAAGGAGAACCATCTGTGCGGAATTGCTTGCTTGTCATGTGGCTGAGGGTGACAATTTCTTGTCAAAGATTGTTACAGGCGATGAAACATGGGTTCATCACTTCGAACCTGAAACAAAACGGCAATCAATGGAGTGGCGCCACACCCACTCCCCTAACAAGAAAAAGTTTAAAGCCATACCCTCAGCCAGTAAAGTCATGGTTACAGTCTTCTGGGACGCTGAAGGGGTTATTCTGTTCGATGTCCTTCCCCATGGTCTAACGATCAACTCTGAAGTGTATTGTGCTACTCTTCAGAAATTGAAGAAACGACTTCAGTGTGTTCGTAGGCACAAAAATCTGAACGAACTTCTCCTTCTTCATGACAACGCAAGACCTCACACAAGTCTTCGCACCCGAGAGGAGCTCACAAAACTTCAGTGGACTGTTCTTCCTCATGCACCTTACAGCCCCGAACTCGCACCGTCGGATTTCCATATGTTTGGCCCAATGAAGGACGCAATCCGTGGGAGGCACTACGCGGATGATGAAGAAGTTATTGATGCAGTACGACGTTGGCTCTGACATCGACCAGTGGAATGGTACCGTGCAGGCATACAGGCCCTCCTTTCAAGGTGGCGTAAGGCCGTAGCATTGAATGGAGATTACGTTGAAAAATAGTGTTGTGTAGCTAAAAGATTGGGGAATAACCTGGTGTATTTCAATGCTGAATAGAACAACCCCTGTTTCAGAAAAAAAATGTGTTGCATTACTTATTGAACTGCCCTCGTATATTTCAGTTTAAGACATGTTTGACACACAGCATATTCTTAAAAGTTACGTACGTGGCCAGTGAGCTATAGTTCAGTTTTCAATCCTCTGCCTGAAATCTGACAGCAGCTTTGTACCAGAATATAAAATATCATTCTGAACTCTAAACAGGCATTCATAGCATATCTGTAAATTTTTAGTAGTAGTATTGCGGTAGTGAATTCACTCTTATTATGAACCATATATTATATTAAGAAGTAAAAGACATGTAATAATAACTATGTCCCTTGAGGCACTGTTCTAAGGCCTTCTATTAGCTTAACACCTTATTCTGACTATAGTCTTATTTAGAACAAATAGGGCCTACATTTTTTTGCTATGTGTTACAACTCACATTAGTTTATGGCATGGGTCAGCACTGAGTGAAAGTGTCCAATCCCCTGGCAACAGATCGTATATATTTAGTACCTTTGCTTAGCTCTTTGCAGTAAACAGTACTCAACGAGCTTTTTAAAATAATTTACCGTTCCCTTGTTTGCGCAGGTCAATCGCTCATAATCTCGTTGATAAAGAATTACAAGCAGTCACCTCCTTATCACTATCACTGTGTTCTCTGCTTTTAATTTCCCACAACATGGATGACTCCTACAAATTTCGATAAATTTGGCAATGAACTATCTAGAACGCTGACGTTTACCTCCCATTTTAAATTCACTCTGCGCACACAGACGAGAAATACCTGACTGAACAAACAGCTGACTCAGACACGTTTTACCGTCAGATTTGCGGCGATCTCCTGTCCACACGCTGCAACTTGTATGCCCAGATATGATTTGAACCCACAGATTTGAGTAATTTCGCTTAAATCTCCAACTCCATCCTCTAGGTTTGAGCACATCATGTACCCGCACAAATCGCCTATTTACACGCAACGATCTGTCTGTACAGATGTGATGTGCGCGGACTTTTGCGCTGACAGATCGTTGCGTGTGGTCGGGCTTTAATGGACAGATAACAGGCAGCAATGAAATAGCCTTCTAACATAAAAATGAATATCAGACAGTGTGCAAATTAAACTTAAGCCTTGTTCAGTATATATGTAGGTCAGCCTCAATATTGGTCACTATCTATAAAATGTCTCAGTATTCTCTTAACTGGCGTTACGGAATTGGGCTATGATTGAATGTAGCGCGTTGAACTTGATTGGCGCATTCATCTTGGAGCACGCCCTCTGTTACGAAACGACTTTGAACGACGTTTAAATTGCGTGGGCGTTGACGTAAAAGGCGGTTTGAGTGAACCGGTTTGAAACCTGTGGAGAGCGGGTACGTAGCGACTTGTGCTTCTTTCATTGGTTGGCATTTACTATGTATGTGTACACGTCAAATAACAAATAATATTTCTGTTTAGGACATAAAGAGGAAACTTGGTGACATGACTGAGACGCACCATTCGGAGCAACTTCGCGGAGATGATGTGTTTGCCAACAGCAGCAACGAAACAGTTGTAGAAAATGTTGATTATTCGTTAGTATTGAAAGAAGCTGGAGAGTTCCTGAATACCCTATGTACTGGTGATGCATGCAGAAATTCGTTTCCTGTTGCTAGCCCAGTGAAAGATGAAACCGGCAAAGTGGAGTTAGAAACACACAACAGTTCAGTGAATAGATCGTTGTTTCCAGATTACGATGGCCAGGTGGATGTTAGCTTTACTGTTAATCAACTTATTGTACATTCATCAAATCTACCTCGTCGTTTGTTTTGTCCATTCTGTACACAGCATTACGGCTTTGAATTCCTATTGAAAGAACATATAAAAAAATTTCATACTTTGGAAATTGAAACTTTTGTTATTAATAGCAAGAACTTACAGTTCCATCCATGTCCGATCTGCCAGGCAAAGTTCTACCTTACAGATTTACTGATGAAACATGTTATGTATAGACATCAGGAATGTGTTTTAAACATACTTAGGGAAGCTAGTCCTAATCAGTATGTTAACTGCAGATTTTGCCCGTTTAGAGTGTGGAAAAAGCAGGAGAAAGAACTGCTTATTCACGTCGAAAACAAGCACCTTAAAAGCTTTGAAACAGTGTTTATAGAAAAATATTCAGACACTTTAGATCCTGAAAATGATTGTGACGAAAGTACTGCTAAAGAAATTTTTTACTATCCTAAGGCAAGATCTCCACCGACTACACTGCTAATGGATTCCGCATTTGAACACCAACAGGCAAAGAATGGTGTTCAGAAATCAATTTTGAAGAACAGGCTAACTTGTGAAGAAGGCGATCATTTGAAGAAAGGAACAGATGTTCAATATTTTACTGCAAGAAGTGAAGCAGTGAAACGTAGACTGCATTATGAAATAGATTCAGATGATAAGAGAGAAAGCAATGATACCTGTGCTATAAAATCAATATCAGTTGGTCATCCACAAAAAAGATCAAGGTGGAAAGCTTTATTTAAGAAGATGAGGAGACCTCGCAGTATTCCAAAACGGTGTTTTGTTACAAGCACACCGTATGCCAACAGTGCAAGAAACCAGAGGAATTTTTTTGTAGATGGAGAAAGTGAGGCACATTGTGTATGTTCCAGTGCCACTAGTCCTGCAAAAAGAGTTAAATTTAGTCTTATGGAAACAGATAAAAATTTGAATGAGGAACACGGAATTTTATTAAACACTTCCAAGAAACTTCAGCCTAGTAATGAAATAGAACCCATTCTAAAGCAGTTCAAGTGTGCACTTTGTTTGCAAGCATTTATCAGTAACAATGAGTTATTAAATCATACAAGACATAAACACAGTGGACCCTTTAATTTATTGCGGCCACGCTATAGATGTGGAGAATGTGAGGCAAAATTTTACAAAAACAGTTACTTATTGCGGCATTGCAAATTTCATCATACTCCCTTATGTCTGAGAAACAGAAAACATTAATGAACTTCAGTCACAAAAATAGATAGATCCTATGCATGTTACTAAACATAAAACTGCCTGTTTGAGAAAGGCTATCTATTAATTTTCTGTCATATTTGTTAGCAATACTTATAAATAATATTGTAATTGGACTGTGAAAATATTATGTGCTATTAGAGGCCTTTATGTGCCATATAAGCTGATTCTCCTGTAGTGTATCTCTCACTCTCTACTCACTCCCTTTGATACTTTGAAATAGTCTGTTTCTGGTAACATATTACCATATTCTCACCAACACATATACATTCTCTGCTGTCCACCTTTCCATCAGCCTTTCTTATTCTTTACCCACTTTTTTTTAATTTTGAGTTGTGTCGTATTTTCATCTGGTGATCATTACCACATTCAAACATCTGAGTATATTTTGCATAACATTGAAAATCTTCACCCGGTCAGCACTTCTCTTTTGTAGGTTTGCTATGGATCTTTTATTACCATTGTGGAATTGGTGTCCACCAATGAAAACAGTGGGAGGGCCACCTAAAGAGTAGATTGAGAGTGAACTGTATTATTTTTCCCTGTAATGTTGGCTGACTGGCTGCACATAATTATCATAACTATACAGTTGTAATCTGTTGAAAATATTCATGTTAGCCCACGTATTATTGAGGAAAGAACAAATTTATTGTCAGCAGCATGTCGATACAGTAATTTTTAAAATGTGTGTGTTCTTGTTTTCTAATCAGTAATCACTTTTTGGTTACATTTGATTTTAAAGTGTTGTCTGAGACTATTCTAGATCTGAATGAGTGAAATACACACAGATGTTCATCATTGTTGCAGATTTTTAGTTTGGTATGTGATTAAATTAGCATCACATTTTGAATCCATGTGGAAGAACAATAAGACATTCAGTGGAGATTTATGGTGTGCTAAGGAAAAGTTTGTGAAAACTTAAATTTATTTCTACTGTTGGAATTCCTATTACAGATTAGATTCTTTCTTTTAACTTTGGCACTGGAGAATCCAAAAAGGAATATAAATACCTGTGTTGTGACAGGTGCGTGATCCCTCATTAAATAGGGAAAGTTGTGAGCAACAAGCAAGAATGTAGATGAAGTTGTATGATCAATTTTTTTGTTTTCATTGTTAATTTTTTACCTCTATGTGGAATATGCCTATTTGTTCATCAATTATTTGTTTGTTATTCTGAGTATGCATATTCCATTAACAGTTATTTGTTTGCTATTTTGAAACAATGAGCATTTGTTATTGCAACTAAATGCACTGCAGTTAAATATTTTTATCAAAGACAAAAGTTTATTTCTGTTGTTATCCATAAATAATTGTTAATAGTTAAATAAATTGCATGCATGTTTTGCAGGCATCGTAGTTTGTGCTTTAGTTGAAATTGTAAATGTCAAATTCATTCTCATGAACGTGGGAGTAGCTGAAGAATATTTTCAGGTGTAAATGTTTATTTCTGAGATTTTAAGTTAGAATGTATTACAATTTTTGTAATGTTATATATATATTTTTTACATGTCTGTGAGTTGCAGTGAATGGAGAAAGTATAAATTATCTCTAAAATATTTGTATATAGGTATGACTGCTGGAGAGGATATTTTAACCATGGATGCTATTGAGACAGGTACAGTGGCAAAGCTCAAACTTTATGCATATACAAAACATTAGCTAGGCTTATACTAAAGGACTACAGTTCTCCTTAGTATGCTGGTGCTGTGTTAAAATATGTTGTTTGTCGTCAAAAGTTAACTTCCCCTCATTTTCTTTCTTTTGCACAGTGTTACTATAAAGGTACTACCTTAAAGATAACTACTGATTTGAGTACTTAAATGTTTTCAAAATATTGCCAAGTCTATTCATCTTTTCACTCACATCAGTCTTTAACGAAGTAACACTCATTCTGTTGCATGTGAAAGTTCACTTTTCTTGAAACATGCACTTTACCTCATTGTCCTCTGAGCAAATTATTGTATCAAAACAGGAAATATATTGGCTAGCATTTCTCCTTCAAAGGATCCCTTTATTATTGGTATTCATTGTTGCTTGATTTACTTTTCCTGATCTCCCTTTTCCGCATATTAGAACTTATTGTCTCCTATTTATAAGACATGCCAGTTTCGATTTTCATTATCTTTGTCTGCAAACATAGTTTTATATTTGCCCCATTGAGAAATAGTGAGAAACATTGATTCCAGATGTCAGTACTGGCTTTTAATATTATCATGATCCTCATAGCTATCCTACACACACTCACATCTGTACATTAATTCAATTGAGTGCTCCTTCTCCGTAGTTAACATTTGTCTGTTAGCTCTGTGCACACTATAAGTTACTCACTTATGGTTTATGAGTCAATAAAAATAAGCAGCCAGAACAGCTATACAAAAGAGGGAAACCTGAAATGCATAATAAGAGAAATTAGTGGGTTACAGTGAAATCTGAGCGAAAAAATGAAGTAGTCCCTAGTGAGAACTCCTGCCAGGTGCTGAATGCTTTATATTAAGACTTGTGCTAGAAAACAGTTCGTCTTTGCAAAAAAATTGTACTTATTGTGAATGTGGAAGATAAGGTGGCTGTTTTAGTATTACTGCTGTGTTATAACACTACCTTTTTTGTACAACACATCTGCTACTGAATTTCACATTCGGTCTCTACTGAATCTCTCACAAATGTGCCTTTTGCCTTTGAAGGGGAGAATTGAAGCTACAATTCTCCCAACAAAGCAGTGTCCCAACTGCCCCCCCCCCCCCCCCCCCCCACACACACACAAACCTGTACCTCATGTGTGTGACTGTGTGGTGTGTGGTGGACTGTGGGACTGTGGTAGGTTATCTTCATATGACAGTGGAACAAAATTTTCTTCATTGAAATGACAGATAATGAATTTTCACTCAATGAACTAGCATAGTCACATTATTGTGGAAAAGGTATGCCATAATGTGAAATTCTGTAAGTTACATAGTAGGAGAATTAGCTTTGAAATTTGTATTGACAGCAGTTTGTCATAACTGTGTCAAAGGAAGTCATCATTTTTGAACCTCTGATTCAAAAATTTTGAACTTATTGTTGTGTTTGTTCACCCTGTACACAACTTCTTTTCTATGTATTATAATTCAAATTAAAGTGCATGCTCTTCCATTCTTTCTTCAACATTTAAATGTTATATATGACCATTGCCTGCAGTCCATAAACCCTATTTTCATTGCTACCCAGCTGGCCTCATTTATCATTCCATTATTTCATATTTGACCTCACCTCTTCTGCAATTGTCCCTGAGCTCTTCTCTTTTTTGACTGATCTGCACAAGGGCAATTGCCGAAGAGGGGAGAATTGACAGATCACCTGTTACAGAACATGCTTTGCAGCCAGGAGACCACTATATTCATTTTGATAGGACCCAAGTACTGGCAGCCACCAGTAGGTACCCTGAAAGGCTGTACAGAGGGGCCATAGAAATTGTAAATCCTCCCAGGAATTTCAATAGAAAGGAGGAGAGTGTGAAACCGAATGACATCTGGATGCCAGAGTGATAGCAAAAGCAGATGATAGCAGTCGACAATGGCCAATTGTGCTCAGGTTTTCAAAATATGTGTCATCATGCCACTGCACAGAAGCATGGGTAAGCAGAGTTTTGGTGCAATCAGTAACGAGCCAGGGTGTGAATTGGACATTCAAAGAAGCTACAAGCCCCTCGAGAATGTACTTCACAGATGGGGCATAATAGTCCAGAACATTTTATCAATTGTGACATTTCTGGCTGTGAAAGTTTACATTTTACAACTTCCCCATTATACACAAGGGCAGCAAGTTCACTGATACTACATGCACTGTGCTTGTGGCTGACTATAGTCATTCCTCACCAGGTGATGCTGCTGTTGAGTGGATGGATTTATGTGGATAGTCAGTCGATGATCATAATGTTCTGGCTCATCAGTATATGCCTGCATTGACAATAATGTTTCAGCAGCATTTTTAAATCAAAGAAATTTTTGAATGCACTAGAGTTACGTGGAATGGGTTCATGGCTTGTGCTGAGTCAACAGTCTGTAAATCTTGTGGAACCCTATGTTCCCTTCTTCTACTATGTGTCATCTAGTAATGAACATTTGGCAACAGAGTTCTGAGGACACAACAACACTGAAACGTGTTTTGTTTAAAAAATTGTACTTAGAACATTTTGCATTTCCACACTTTAATTGTGTGTGTGGAGTGCCACATGAGAACTGTGTTTGCGTTGTGATTATTGAAATGTGTTCATTTCTGTGATATTACTTTAAAAAAGAAACATCAAATTTTGTTTACCTTCCTATTTTCCTTAATAGTAAATTTTTGATGTTGTGATTTTCTGTGATACTTGTTCTTGGGATTTTTAAGCAATTTATGATCAGCCTTGGGGCACTATGTCAGTTTATAGTATTTACTAGTTCTTATGTGGTGCTTACAATCTTTAGTTGTGGTACCTCATTCTGTCTGGTCTCAGCCGTTTTTCTTCATTTTCTGTACAAAGTTTCAATACGTTGCAGTTCATTCATTAGATTATTGTCAGAAAGGTTAATTTTGTTTTTAATTTCTGTCACTACACTTATCATCATCTTGTGCTGAATAATACAAATAATGTTGAGAGGGTGGTAAATTCTAGTGAATGGTGAGTTATCACAAAGGGAGTCCCACAGGGTTCAATTTTGGGTCCTCTGCTGTTCCTTATTCATGTGAATGACCTCTCACTTAACGCTCAGCAAGCAGAACTAGTACTTTTTGCAGATGACACAAGTGTTATAATAAATCCCATTCCAGAAAAAGAAGCTGAAGATATTGTTAAGGATGTCTTCCAAAGAATTATTAAGTGGTTCTCAGAAAATGGACTCTCCCTTAATTTTGAAAAAGCTCACTGTATCTAGTTCTGTATACCGAATAGAGTCATACCAACAGGGCTCAGTTAACAGTGTAGATTTCTCCAAATTTTTGTGTGTTCACATTGATGACAACTTGAACTGGAAGAAGCATATTACTGAGCTTCTCAAACAATTAAGTTCAGCTTCTTTCGCTCTTCGTATAATCGTTAGTCTAGGTAATAAACAGATCAGCCTAACATACTTTGCATATTTCCACTCATTAATGTCATATAGAATAGTTTTCTGGGGTAGCTCACCACTTAGACATAAAGTATTGATTGCACAAAAGAGAGCAGTGAGGATAATTAGTGATGTTCACCCAAGGACATCATGTAGGTACCTATTCAAGGAGTTAGGTATTTTAACTGCACCATCAGAGTACATATATTCGCCATTGAAATTCGTTATAAATAATCCATCTCAGTTCGTGAAAAACAGCGATGTTCATACGTGCAACACTAGAGGGAAAAATGACCTTTCCTATCCGTTATTGAAGCTGTCAGTTGCTGAAAAAGGAGTACATTATTCAGCAACAAAAATTTTTGATCATTTGCCCAACAACATAAAGTGCCTGGCAGGTAGCAGATCGAATTTTAATTCTAGCTTAAAATCATTTCTTTTGGACAACTCATTCTATTCCATGGACGAGTTTCTGTTTCAGAACTGGTAATAAAATAAAATAAATTTAAAAATTGTACCTCTAAATGTAGTTGCATGTGTAGAACTAAAAATTTCAGTAATATTAATATTAGCACTATTCGTGTGTGTGTGTGTGTGTGTGTGTGTGTGTGTGTGTGTGTGTGTGTACATCTTGTAATGTGACTTGTTCCACATCATATCGATAAAATAATCGTGAAAATGATCTACAGAACATAACTAAACTAAACCAACCAACCAACCATATGACATCCACTGATCTGTAAAGCCTCTTCTAATCTTTTCCATGCATCACATTCTGGCGGTTTTCTGATATCATTGACACACCTTCCATGAGTTTGTTGTATTGATCCTTTTATCTGTGAGAATCCACCAAAGAATTTCCTTGTCATATCTACCATCCATTCGCTTGGCTATATGTCTTGATCACATCTGTTTCATTTTCATTATGGTCAAATAACATGTTCCATTCCAATTTTGTCCCTGATCTATTTGTTTTCCTGTGTCTTGCAGTAAATCCCAACATGTATGGCTTCATTACTCTCTGAGTAACTGTCAGGTTTTGAACAGTTTTAGCCTTAAAATTATATGCCTCACTAACACAAGTAAAATTTGATGATAAACACTGGTTGTAAGTAAGCTTTCCCTTTCAGACTTGTCAAAAGTTTGTTTTTGAAGGTATAATTTAATTAATCACAAGCACTCCAACCATTTTTAATCTGTTGTTTATTTCTTTTGCCATGTGTGTGCTTTTTCATCCATGCTCTGCTAAACACGGTGAAGTAGGTATCCAATTGTATCAATTATTAGGGCTTCTCCCCATTCCATTCACATATGGAGCAATGGAAGAATGACTGTTCAAATGCCTCTATGCATGCTATAAACGTAATCTTCTCCTCACAACTCTATGTTAGTGATATGTTGGGATTGTGGTATATTCCTGGAGTCATTTAAAGCTGGTTCTTGAAACTTTGTAAATAGGCTTTCTTGGGATAGTTTGTATCTATCTTCAAGCATCTGCCAGTTCAGTTTCTTCAGCACATCTGTGACACTCACCCAGGAGTCAAGTAAACCAGTGATCATTCATACTGCTCTTCTGTGTATACATTCAGTATCCCCTGTTAGTCTTATTTGGAACAGGTCCCACACAATATTCTAGGATGAGTCACATGAGTACTTTGTAAGTAAGTTCCTTTGTAGACTGATTGTATTTCCCAAATATTCTACCAGTAAACTGAAGTCTGCCACCTGCTTTACCTATAACTGAGCCTTTGTGGTCATTTGACTTAATATTTCTATGATGTGTTACATCCAGGTATTTGTGCGAGTTGACCAATTCGAGCTGTGACTCAATTCTGTAATCATAGTTTGCTACATTTTTTCATTTTTGTGTTGCATAGCTTTACTTTTCTGAACATTTAAAGCAAGTTGCCAATCTTTGCACCATTTTGAAATCTTATCAAAATCTGACTAAATATTTGTGCAGTTATTTTCAGACAGTACTTCATTATAGATGACACTGTCTGATGTAACTGTTATTATTGTCTGTAAGGTCATCAATATACAAAATGAACAGCAAGGATCACTATGCACTTTACTGGTGCATACCTGAAGTTGTCCTGTAGCTGACTCTCCATCCAAGATAACATGCCGCATCCTCCCTACCAAAAAATCCTGTCAAAAATTCTGCTTGATACCCTATATGATTGTAATTTTTATAATAAGTGTAGATGGGTTACTGACTTCCTTGAAAAATTTTATAAAGTGAAATGAGCACAGGTAGCAGGCCTGTGCTCCTTTGAAGTGCTATAAGGACCAATTCAAGAAGAACCTAAAGAGTCCAAACATTGACCCAAGTAACTGGTGTGCCGCAGCAGAAGATCATTATCATTGGCACACAACTACTTAAATTGTTCTCTTACATTTTGAGTAGGACTGTGGGAGGCAGGAAATGTTTCATGCCAGGATTGGTCTGATAAACCTTCACAAGTATTTCAGCATGTCCATTCCTGAACTGCCATGCAATAATGGAAATGCAGGAGAAAAATGAAATCTCTGATACAAGTATCAGCTGCTGCTGCCGACAACAGTACTGAGTCAAATGCTTTTCGGAAATTGAGGAATGCTGCATTTACCTGACTGCTTTGATTATGGCGTTCAGGATGTCATTTGAAAAGAAGAAAAAAAAGAAAAAGAAAAAAAATGCTAGTTGAGTTTCACATGATCAATATCTTTGAGATCCATGCTGGTTGGCATCTAGGACGTTCAGTATGAGACAATTTATTACTTTTGAGCTGAGAATATGTTCTGGGATTCTGTAACAAATGGATGTCAGCAGCGTTGAGTGGTAGTTTAGTGCATCACACTTGCTTCTCTTCTTGTAGATGAGTACAAGTTGCATTCTAACTACTGTACACAGTTTTTTGTTCGAAGGACCTATGGTACAATATATTTAAAAGTGGGGCTAACTCATCCACAAATTTGATACAGAATTAGATAAGTATTCCATGAATGTCTGGAGATTTGTTCAATTTTGGCGATTTCAGCTGTTTCTCTACACTAATGATACTCATATCTTTGTCACTCATCTTTGCAGGTGTGCAAGAATTAAACTGGGGCATACCCCTGAATTTCCACTTCAAAGTGAACATTTGGAAACAGAGTTCAGCATTTCTGTTTTTGCTTTGGTGTGCACGATTTCATTCCTTGTTTGGTTTGCGAATGTCCGAACACTAACTTTAGTACCTTTGTGTGTGACCAAGATTTCTTTTGGTTTTGTTAGAGATCCTTTGATAGTATTTTGTTGCAGCAGTTGTTGAAGACTTTACCCATTGCCCTCTTGACAGTGAAATGTGTTACATTCAGCATCTCTCTGTCTCTAGGCCTATGTTTTGTGTTACATCTAATTTGCAGTAGTCTCCGTTTCTTTAGAAGTTTGTGTACAGTGACTGCATATCCCCCACCCATCATGAACAGCTGTCTTCATTTTCTCAAACTACAAATGCTCAACATCCCTGACTTTGTAATTAACTTGTACTGTTTTATTCTTGTCGAGTTGGTTGTGCTTTATTATATTCTTATTATAATTAATTTTATGCCTACTTTCAAACTTACTCTATCTATCTTTCATTAGCTTTTTTAAGTTTATCTGTACTAGAGGCATCAGCAGAATGATGGTGGTTGTTCACATGTGTTATTAAAATATACTCTTTCTTTGTTTTCCCAGTTTAGGGATGTCACAACTTCATCTAAAACTGCTGAAAATAAGTTTGATGTTATGAAATGTCCCTGCCTGACTCCTCTTTCAATTCTAAATTTCTCTCAGAGCTTTTGAAGTCTGATGAAAGTGATGAAAGTTGTACAATTTGGTTGTTCATATTTATTGGTCAGCTCTGTAACTTTGTCCACGACTTTCAAATGGCCCAGTGTGCTGTAAAAGTATAATGCCAGTTTGTTTCTTTGCTTGACTGCAATTCAGTATTTTTCTTGTGTGGTTGGTGACAATTTCATTGAACATATAGTACCTGGTGATCAAAAAGTCAGTATAAATTTGAAAACTGAATAAATCACGGAATAATGTATATAGAGAGGTACAAATTGACACACATGCTTGGAATGACATGGGGTTTTATTAGAACCAAAAAAATACAAAAGTTCAAAAAATGTCCGACAAATGGTGTTTCATCTGATCAGAATAGCAATAATTAGCGTAACAAAGTAAGACAAAGCAAAGATGATGTTCTTTACAGGAAATGCTCAATATGTTTACCATCATCCCTCAACAATACCTGTAGTCGAGGAATAATGTTGTGAACAGCACTGTAAATCATGTCCGGAGTTATGGTGAGACATTGGCGTCGGATGTTGCCTTTCAACATCCCTAGAGATGTTGGTGATAACGATACACTTGCAACTTCAGGTAACCCCAAAGCCAATAATCGCATGGACTGAGAGGTCTGGGGGCCTGGGAGGCCAAGCATGACGAAAGTGGCGGCTGAGCACATGATCATCACCAAACGACGCACGCAAGAGTTCTTTCACACGTCTAGCAATATGGGGTGGAGCACCATTCTGCATAAACGTCATACGTTCCAGCAGGTGTTTATCAGCCAGGCTGGGGATGATGCGATTCTGTAACATATTGGCGTACCTCTCACCCATCACGGTAGCAGTTACAAAACCAGAATCACACCTTTCCTCAAAGAAACAAGGCCCGATAACTCCCCCCCCCTCCAAGCATGTGTGTCAATTTTTACCTCTCTATCTACATTATTCCGTGGTTTATTAAGGTTTCAAATTTATACTGACATTTTGATCACCCGGTACATTGTGGATGTGAAGTTAATTGGACTGCAGCTTTTTCATTCCTTTCTGTTCTTGTGAAGTAGAATAATTCCAACACTGTTTCACTCTTAGGGAATTGTCATCTTCTGCAGACATTCTGCAAACAATTTTACAAATTAATTTTTTGTTACTTTGCCTCTGGCTTTTACCATTTCTGTTGAGATGCCATCGCTTCATGGCAACTTTTCTTTCTTTACACACCAAATGACTTGATGCAACTCATCTAGCATTAAGTCTGGGGTATTAATGTTTACTTCACCAGCTATCTGTGTTTCTGATTCATCTTCTGAGAAACACTTGCACAGTTTTCTTAGTTACTGTGCCATCTGCCATCTTAACTGTTAAAATGTGGTTTCTACCCAGCGTATACTTGTTTTGCTTTCTTCCTGTTAGTGTCTTCAATTGGTTCTCTTTCCATAATTGTCTTAGAGATCTGAGAAAGTGCTCATCCGAATAGTCAGTATAGTCCTATTTAAATTTTCTGTGAATCTTGTGGTTGCTCTTAAGATCACACATTGTTAAACTCCTATGTCAACACCTGTGAATCATCTGTGAGATGTCATTTATTTATTTTATTTATTCTTCCGGGGATCATCTGCCTGAAATGATTTAGGAAATTCTAAAATAGGATAAACAAACAGACTGTCACAAATGTAGCTTTCTGTCAGTAAGGCCTTCGTCAAAATCAGGTGACAAACACCCACATACACACTCGTGCAAATGCAACTCACACACATGTGACTGCAGTCTCGGGCAACTGAGGCCGCACTGCGAGCAGCAGCACCACCAGTGCAGGATGGGAGTGGCGACTGGGTGGGAGTAAGGAGGAGGCTGGGGCTGGGAGGGGGAGGTATAGTAGTGTAGGGGTGGCACAGGGATGAGGTGGAAAGAGGGTCGGGCAGCTATATGCAGTTGGGAGGTTAGACGGAGGGTAGCGGAAAGTTGGGGGCGGGGGGGGGGGGGGGGGGGGGGAGAAGTAAGAAGACTGGGTGCAATGGAGGAATGAGGGCTGTGTAGTGCTGGAATGGGAACAGAGAAGAGACTGGACAGGAGACGACAATGACTAATGAAGATTGAGGCCAGAAGAGTTCCGGGTATGTAGGATACATTGCAGGGAAAGTTCCCACCTGTGCAGTTCAGAAAAGCTGGTATTGGTGGGAAGGATCCATATGGCACAGGCTGTGAAACAGTCATTTAACTGAAGGCTGTCATGTTTGGCAGCATGCTCAGCAACAGGGTGGTCCATTTGTAGTCATTGTCCTCTCCCAGTCAGGCCTTTCTCTGTTCCCATCCCAGCACTACACAGCCCTGACACCTCCAACACACCCAGTCCTTCCTTTTCAGCTACCCCCTCCCCCTCCCCACCTCTCTGCTACCCTCCATCTAGCCTCCCGATTGCACATAGCTGTCCTACCCTCTTTCCACGTCATCCTTGCACGCCTCCCAACAGCACGTCACTGTCTGCCATCCATACCCCTACTATCCCTCCCCCTCCGTGTCACAGTTTCCTCCTTACCCCCACCCAGTCGCCACTCTCATCATGCACTGGTGCTGCTGCTTGCAGTGTGGCCTCAGTTGCCTGAGACTTCAGTCGTGTGTGTGAGTTGCGTTTGTGTGTGTGTGTATGTGTGTCTATTTGTAGTCTAATTTTGATGAAGGCCTTACTGGCCAAAAGCATATTTGTGACAGTCTTTTTGTTGTCCCTATCGCAACTCAGCATCTCCGCTATATGGTGAGTAGCAACTTTCCTTTTCACAATATTGTTACATTCCATCCTGGATTTTCCATAGTTTAAAATAGGATAAATGGACAGAGCAAACTCTGTCCTCCTGATTATGAGGTCATTGTCTTAACAACTGTTCTTCCTCATTTGGTTTTTCCCTATGTACAATGATATTTGATTTACACACAACTTGTTCGAGATGACTTGTAATATATAGTTTTGCATGTCATCACTGCACACACTAAGGACACCTGCTGGCGGCTCTGAATCAAGGACATGCTACTTATTCCCCTGTCTCTTCCGAAAAATGATTCCAGGCCTGTCAGTTTTTCAAAACTGAGTCAGCATCCTTTGATAATGTGTGAGAAGTTGAGCTCAGGAGAACAAGAAGACATTACTATGGCACACTATTGATCTTGACATATGATTTTCTTGCAGTAGCATTACACTGTGATCATGTATTGTAATGTGGTAGGATGCTGTATTCATCTCCTTTAATTATTAACAACCACTCTGAGTCCTATAAGTAATATTTAATTGTGTAGTTTGCATTACTTATATTGCAATTAACATGTGAGGATATTTGTAAAAAATTATTTCATTCTCAGTAAGGATCAGATGTCAGGTGGTGCACCCAGAAAGCTTGTAGTTGACTCTTATATGGGTGGCAACATCATTTATTTTGGACCTGTAGAAACAGATTTTTATACTTTCAGAGAATCATTTTCAACAAAATGATAACTATCTCAACATAATGATTCTCTGTAACCAGTTTCTCTTCGCCTAGCAATAATAGCTTAGTTCTGTATTGAAAAAATAAATTGATTCTAAGGTAGAAGCAATGAAAATATATTCATTAATTTCTATTATATTTTCTTATCACTGACATTTTGCTGTTCGGTACACCTTTTATATTAATACATGAGTTGTAATTGGTTTACTTGTGGCTAATTATTAGACTACTTTTGCCTTAAATAAATTTAATAGAATCCCTAAACATTTTTTAGATGATAAAAGTTTTCTTATAAATGATTTTTTATGATGATTTATTTTAACTGTTAAGTAATATTTCAGTATATTTGCTTTCAAATTTGATTTGGTAAATTATGAAATTGTGATACCGTTTTTATCCTGTTGTTCCTGTCTGTCCATTTTTATAATGGTCTTCAATTACGTATAAAATAGATACGTGGCAACACTATAAAATTTGTAGTGAGTACATATTGTATGCAGCCTTCTAATACAGTATTTCTGTGCAATAACTTCCAGAAATAAAATACAGCTGTCATTGTTTCTGGTTTCCTGATTTAATAATGTTAACAGTACATTGTTTATTCAGTATGTCAAACTGTCACAGCCTACCCCTTTTTTTATATAATACAGTATGTAATCATGATCATTTGTAGTGTTGTTTAAGGGACGTCAAATATGACATTGGTTTGTATATTGTAGTACATGTTACTTTAACAATAACTTAAGTTTCTCCTTTTTTGTAATTTAATTCCTTGCTGCATATCAACATTTCATTTTGTATGTGTATAAAATAATTTTTCTTTTTTTCCAGGCATTTACCAATGAAACAGATAAATGTGAAGAGAATTATAGAAGAAAGGAATTCTTCTAGTCATTCTAAAAAATAATTTCAGTAGCTTTAAGATTTGTTATACTTCATATAAAAGATATACTAGTGAAAGGTCATAAATGACACCACAGATTCATGTATAGTTACCAAACAAGATTAAAATCATTTTAACACACTTATATATTGGTTGTATTTCTTAACTGTGTGTAGTTTGATCAAAAACTGTGTTTCCATTTCATTTAGTTAACTATCAGTGAGACATTGAGTCTTACGTTTTTTGCATCTTTCTGGTCCATTGTAAGTAAAACTATTATCATCTCAGATGTTGTGCCGGAGACTGCTTATAACTGTCATTTGATTTCAATTACATGAGTTCAGAAGCATAATTCAGAAATACAAAACATGTTAATAACGAATAAAATTGTGATCTACACAGAATTTTTTTGCCATTTCACTTGTAAAACAAATACAAGAATGAATCCAAACGAGGTTGATTTTAGACTCATTCTGTTTTTCAAAGTAAGTTGTTTCGTAGGAGCAATGGACATTGTGATGTATAGTACTTGGATGGTATATTTAAGACTTATAACCCTAGGTTCGGTGTGGGGTGGTGGAGGGGTGAAGTGGACTACGGTAGTCGTCGTGGGGTTGTGGACCATTGTGGCTGCGGCAGGGACGAAGCCTCTGTCGTTTCTAGGTCCCCGGCTAACATACAATACAATATTTTGGAAGTAGAAAACAAACTGCTACCAGTTTTTAGTTAGCTGTGAATCCATAAAAGAATAATACTAAAACAGCCATTAAAATATCTCTCCCGAAACTAATACCGTTTATTGTTCAAAGCAGTTTCTTTTTGCATATGTACTGTAGCAGATGCATACGTGCAAATAGTGTCCTTGCAATCTTGAACTGCAATTGGAATTCTTTTTCATTCCGTAACTGTTTTGTAAACTGATTCCATTTTCAAACGCTAAAAAATTTTTACGCTGCTTGTGAGAACTAGTGTAATACATTAAAAACTTGTTGCTGTTTGACTGTATCATCACTGGAATCAAACGGTTTGATATGTGGTGTTTTCATCCAAAGCAGATTAAGGGAGAATGACCACATAAATATAGTTATGGCAAATGTGAATGTCAGACTGAGACCCACTGGAATAATATTAAGGAAGTATTATTCAATGTGAAAGAGATCACTCACAATCTTCTTACCCAACCAGTTCTTGAGTACTGCTTATTGTTCTAGAACTGTTACCAATTGGGACTAGAGGAACAGATAAAAGAGAGGGAGGAAAATCATGGGAAGAAGTACAGCAGACAGGAATTAGCAAGATATGAAATAGAGATCAAGAGGGTTCCAGGACTAAGTACTGTGTAAGAGGAACTGTTCCCAACTGTGCAGTTCCAAGAAGGAACAATTAAGGTTGACCTCATTGTGCTGAGCTGCATGCTCTGCAGCTCTATAATCAAACTTACACTACACCAGAGCATGGCATGATGATGCCCGCTTAAGATGACTGTGCAATGTTTGAAACATGTGGTATGGCTGCTTTCATAAGCAGCTCTATCTCTGTTGTGGTACATTATGCTGGTAACAGGAGATGGCAGGTGGATGCATGAGACAAACCTGTATATTGTCCCTTTTGTTCCAAAACAGTGAACGTGCATTATACTAGTTCTGAGATACAGGTGACTGAATGTTTTACACAGTCTTATATGTCAAATGTGGTAATTTAATAAATCAGTTTGCATCTGATGTATTGTTACCACATTTAAAAATATTAGAGTATGAGATTTATAATCATATTTCTCTCATGTTCTGTAAATACTAAGAAACTGAATTTTTGCAATGTACTAAAAGTAAATCAGATATATCTGACAACAATTCCACTTTTATTACTTTAAAATAAACAAGAGAAACTACAGACAAGAATGTAATCAAATAATCTAAGCCACAGAAACCTTTAATCTTCATCAGATTCCTTTTCAATATCTCGGGTTCAGACAACATGTCATTCAGACCCTCATCACCTAACAAACTGCAGTAATATTCACAATATTCCTGCATAATTATCTGTTTTTCACATATTTTGAGCGGATCCTTGAGTTTTGTTGTTGCTGTCTGAATCTGATTTATGTATGCCTTAGGAACAGACGTATTGGCAAAGGTCTTTCCTTTCTTTATAAGGTTTCGCTCCTGAAGGGCTTTACAAATTCTGTATGGTAAAACACTGAAAAAGTTTTATTTCTTTCCGAGTGGGGTATAAAAAATTGTGCACTAGGATTCTGGGAATATCTTTTGGGTTGTTTTTAAAGTTTAGAAAATTGCCATACAGCACGCTGTGGACAATGAAAGGATGAGGATTCTTCCTGCAACTTCAGATGATTTGTGTCCCTTCTTCAGGTTGGTTCTGTGGCACATACTTACTTTTCTTCTCTGTCTTGGAATGAATAGTCACACTCCATTTATATGAGACATGTTTCAAAAGATTTGTGATCAGCTGACTTTAACTTGGATGGTTCTTACACTGAGTGATACACACAGACACAAAGTAAAGTTCTCCTGACCCACACAACTATCTTTCACTCATACCATTCAGAGTTGTTACTCGCCTTGAAAGAGTAGCAAATTATGTTCACACTTATTCTTGGCTACAGTACATTTTTGACCAGCAGTAACACTCTGTACAACAAACTGAGCTTGTACACGAACAGGTGAAGAGTAATCTGTTACATTGCTACATGTGAGTGATTTAAGTAATGACAAACTGTGTGTTTGTAATCACATGTTAGAAAATTTGTAAGGATGTCTAATAAATATATGTAGCAGATTCATGTCTGCACAACACACTGAGGGCTTTTAACAGAGTGCCAAAATCATAAATGTGGTACATTTACTGTTGTGGCATTACAAAACATGCTCATTTTAACTTTCGTGATAATGGAATTTGCATTTTTGTCATACGTTAGCAAGGCAACTCATTTGAAGTTTTGCCATAGAGAAGTACATGAAAAATTAAATTTGCTAAAGCGTGTAAATCAGAATTGTCATTCTTCTACATTTTTAATTTTGGCATAAGAAGGATAGTATAGACTATGAGGAAAGTATTATGTCATTGCTCCGCGCGCGCACGTCCATTTTGACAAAGAATGCAATTGGAAGGATGGTGGTTCAGATCCCCATCGGGCCATCTGGATGTAGGTTTTGTGTCTCCCTAAACCTATTAAGGCAAATACTGGGATGGCTTCTTTGAAAAGAACATGAACAATTTCCTTTCTCATCATTCTCCAATCCAGGGTCATGCTCATTTGTGGGATGTTAAATTCTAATCTTCTTTCCTTCTATGTAGGTTGCAAGTTGGAAAACTGACTGCTAGCTGTAAAGATAGTGATGTTGTTACCCTGTGTTCAGTAATTTCTTTATACATTCAATTCTTGTGTTTCTAATGCTGTTGTATCTACTTTAGTTACAGTATTTGTTACAAGAATCATTTCAATATCTTGATTCACAGGATTACATTTGGACCTACCGTACACTTTTTTTTTTAGCACAGCAGTAGAGCATCTGCTGCATAACAATGTGATTATCTTTATTTTTCATTTCTGGCTTACCGTTTCCTTGCTTAGCACAGAGAAAGCACTCAGATCTATACTACACACAATTATTATGCATACCTCAGTATGCAGCTCTCACTGTAGCTGAGAACTAAGAAAATTAAGATAATTAATTGCGTTCTGTAGAGTGAGTGTTATTGCTTTTTCATTTATGCTAAATTAAGATAATTCATTGCATTCTGTAGGGTGAGTGTTATTGCTTTTTCATTTATGCTGTGTAGACACTGTCTACTATTACTTGCTTAAGATTTTCAAATTTGCAATGATAGTTGTTAAATGGCAATAATTACCCAAATACTTTGCTAAGGAAGCCTGTTTACAATGAGAATTACGTCTTATAGTCCTCTGAGGCATCAAGGGATCACCAATTTGTATTGGAGGGCAGCATGGAGGGTAAAAATCGTAGAGGGAGACCAAGAGATGAATACACTAAGCAGATTCAGAAGGATGTAGGTGGCAGTAGGCACTGGGAGATGAAGGAACTTGCACAGGATAGAGTAGCATGGAGAGCTGCATCAAACCAGTCTCAGGACTGAAGACCACAACAACATACTAAGTACACTTTACACACTTTATAATTTATATTCAGTCACTACAACAATTTGACTACTCAGACTTCACTGTTTGTTTTTATGCACTCACTATACTACTTTTCAGTTCCTCCCATCGTCGCTGATGAGAAACTGACAGGTCTTGCTTTATATGCCCCTGCCAATGGGTAGTCCCACCAGAGGCAAATTCCAGCAAAAAGCCTTCGAATGGTCCACAATGTTTCTGAACATTCTACATTTGAGTGTGTTCTGGAATGCTCCACAATTTCTCATTTATAAATTAAATATGGCAGTGGAAGGTCAGGTTCTGGGTGGAATGTGATGAAATTTATATCATCACGGACACTGCTTCCAGGCAACAGACGTGAGAAGACTGTAGGAGTGGTGTTGTAAGAAAGAAGTATAGTGGGTCATTCTAACAAACTTGACCAGAGTTTAGGCAAAAACCGTGATATGGAGGATGTAGCAATGAATAAGCATATTTATTACTATTTAAAAACAAAATGAGTGCCTCATGTGCTTATTGATCTAGAACAGATTTGCTGAGTAATCACAGATACAGTCTCACTCAAAACATTAAAATGTTGAAATATTGAAAAATTTTCAATAGTTTTCAAAACGAGTGATTAAAGTAGGTAAATGTATGTATTTTGCTGTGCTTGAATAGCTTCTTTTTGGAGGTTTGTGATTGAATAACTTACATATGCCTTCCATAATAAATTTTTGCATTGGGACTTGGCATCCCTTTTTGCATGTTTTTCTAACATAATTACATCTAAAATTCCTAGCTCTTCTCATTCCTTATTTTCTCTTGAAGCTTTAAATGTTTTGTGATGATGTACATCATAAAGCATGAAGAGGAGAAGAATCGCAAGGTAGTCTAATGAGTCATCAGCACCCACAATGACACTCTTCCAAATGTACACTACATATTTTGTTCGTACATTGTGTGGAAAACTCTATCATGTTTGCTGAGAATCAACTTACAGGCCTTCAAAAGCTGACATAGTGTGGTGCACTGAGCCTTGTTTTAACCATAACCAACCAAGGAATAAGTACTAAATTCCAGTTTTATTCTAACTGTAATGTTAATTACTCTCATTATGAGAGTTCATTTTCGTTCATACGCACGTGAAGCTACTTTTCTTCAAATACATTAATTTACTTCCCTAATCTTTAGTTTAGGAATACTCTTATAATATTTATCTAGTAAGACAGCAAACTATAAAAGGTCGACAGACAAATGTTTACATGATGATAGTTAAGAAATGAAGAGATCATTAAATGAAATGTAACTTTTAACAAAATTTTACCTGTAAGACAGGTCCCCCTTTCACTTACACTGACACAGGTTGACAGTTCATGCAAATAACTAGGGCTAAATGAAAGTTGAGGAGCATAGGAAGAGAAAATCAAGCAGTGATACTATAAATAATCATATCAATATATATTATATAAGTAAGTGTACAATGTGTGTGCTGCTAAAACTCAGAAACAAGTCCAGTACGATCCAGGGAGTTATATAGTGTGGTAACCCTCTATCTCCCATCCATGAAGAAGGTTCCCTGTTTTTATCTGAAGGGCATGCTTTCGAAGATATAAGGGCTGAAAAGTTTCATCCTCTAGAAATTTCTAGAACATTTGAGAGTACTCAAGAACGTACAAGACCATTCCAGGAAGTTCCACAATGATACGGGATGTTCTGGAATGTTTGGGAATAATCTGGAACATCCAGGAAGATTCCAGAATGTTTGGGAATATCCCAGACCATTGTGGAGCATTCCAGAACACAATCAAATGTGGAATGTTCAGAAACATTGTGGACCATTCGAAGGCTTTTTGCAGGAATTTGCCTCTGGTGGGACTACGCATTGGCACGGGCATATAAAGTAAGACCTGTCAGTTTCTCATCAGTGACAATGGGAGGAACTGAAAAGTAGTATAGTGAGTGCATAAAAACAAACAGTGAAGTCTGAGTAGTCAAGTTGTTGTAGTGACTGAATATAAATTATACAGTGTGTAAAGTGTACTTAGTATGTTGTTGTTGTGGTCTTCAGTCCTGAGACTGGTTTGATGCAGCTCTCCATGCTACTCTATCCTGTGCAAGCTCCTTCATCTCCCAGTACCAACTGCAACCTCCATCCTTCTGAATCTGCTTAGTGTATTCATCTCTTGGTCACCCTCTAAGATTTTTACCCTCCACGCTGCCCTCCATTACTAAATTGGTGATCCATTGATGCCTCAGAACATGTCCTACCAACTGAACCCTTCTTCTAGTGAAGTTGTGCCACAAACTCCTCTTCTCCCCAATTCTATTCAGTACCTCCTCATTAATTATGTGATCTACCCATCTGATCTTCAGCCTTCTTCTGTAGCACCACATTGCAAAAGCTTCTATTCTCTTCTTGTCTAAACTATTTATCGTCCATGTTTCACTTCCATACATGGCTACACTCCGTACAAATACTTTCAGAAACGGCTTCCTGACACTTAAATCTATACTCGATGTTAACAAATTTGTCTTCTTCAGAAACGCTTTCCTTGCCATTGCCAGTCTACATTTTATATCCTCTCTACTTCGACCATCATTAGTTATTTTGCTCCCCAAATAACAAAACTCCTTTACTACTTTAAGTGTCTCATTTCCTAATCTAATTCCCTCAGCATCACCCGACTTAATTTGACTACATTCCATTATCCTCGTTTTGCTTTTGTTGATGTTCATCTTATATCCTTCTTTCAAGACACTGTCCATTCCGTTCAACTGCTCTTCCAAGTCCTTTGCTGTCTCTGACAGAATTACAATGTCATCGGCGAACCTCAAAGTTTTTATTTCGTCTCCATGGATTTTAATTCCCATGCCGAATTTTTGTTTTGTTTCCTTTACTGCTCGCTCAATATACAGATTAAATAACATCGGGGACAGGCTACAACCCTGTCTCACTCCCTTCCCAACCACTGCTTCCCTTTCATGCCCCTCGACTCTTGTAACTGCCATCTGGTTTCTGTACAAATTGTAAATAGCCTTTCGCTCCCTGTATTTTACCCCTGCCACCTTTAGAATTTGAAAGAGAGTATTCCAGTAAACATTGTCAAAAGCTTTCTCTAAGTCTACAAATGCTAGAAACGTAGATTTGCCTTTCCTTAATCTTTCTCCTAAGATAAGTCGTACGGTCAGTATTGCCTCACGTGTTCCAACATTTCTACGAAATCCAAACTAATCTTCCCCGAGGTCGGCTTCTACTAGTTTTTCCATTTGTCTGTAAAGAATTCGCGTTAGTATTTTGCAGCTGTGACTTATTAAACTGATAGTTCGGTAATTTTCACATCTGTCAGCACCTGCTTTCTTTGGGATTGCAATTATTATATTCTTCTTGTAGTCTGAGGGAATTTCGCCTGTTTCATACATCTTGCTCACCAGATAGTAGAGTTTTGTCAGGACTGGTTCTCCCAAGACTGTCAGTAGTTCTAATGGAATGTTGTCTACTCCCGGGGCCTTGTTTCGACTCAGGTCTTTCAGTGCTCTGTCAAACTCTTCACGCAGTATTATATCTCCCATTTCATCTTCATCAATGTCCTCTTCCATTTCCATAATATTGTCCTCAAGTACATCGCCCTTGTATAGATCTTCTATATACTCCTCCCACCTTTCTGCTTTCCCTTCTTTGCTTAGAACTGGGTTTCCATCGGAGCTCTTGATATTCATGCAAGCGGTTCTCTTTTCTCCAAAGGTCTCTTTAATTTTCCTGTAGGCAGTATCTATCTTAGCCCTAGTGAGATGAGCCTCTACATCCTTAGATTTGTCCTCTAGCCATCCCTGCTTAGCCATTTTGCACTTCCTGTCGATCTCATTTTTGAGACGTTGGTATTCCTTTTTGCCTGCTTCATTTACTGCATTTTTATATTTTCTCCTTTCATCAATTAAATTCAATATTTCTTCTGTTACCCAAGGATTTCTACTAGCCCTCGTCTTTTTACCTACTTGATCCTCTGCTGCCTTCATTACTTCATCTCTCAAAGCTACCCATCCATCTTCGACTGTATTTCTTTCCCCCATTCCTGTCAATTGTTCTCTTATACTCTCCCTGAAACTCTGTACAACCTCTGGTTTATTCAGTTTATCCATCTCCCATCTCCTTAAATTACCACCTTTTTGCAGTTTCTTCAGTTTTAATCAACAGTTCATAACCAATAGATTGTGGTCAGAGTCCACATCTGCCCCTGGAAATGTCTTACAATTAAAAACCTGGTTCCTACATCTCTGTCTTACCATTATATAATCTATCTGAAACCTGTCAGTATCTCCAGGCTTCTTGCATGTATACAACCTTCTTTTATGATTCTTGAACCAAGTGTTAGCTATGATTAAGTTGTGCTCTGTGCAAAATCCTACCAGGCGGCTTCCTCTTTCATTTCTTAGCCCCAATCCATATTCACCTTCTATGTTTCCTTCTCTCCCTTTTCCTACTATCGATTTCCAGTCACCCATGACTATTAAATTTTCATCTCCCTTCACTATCTGAATAATTTCTTTTATTTCATCCCACATTTCTTCAATTTCTTCATCATCTGCAGAGCTAGTTGGCATATAAACTCGTACTACTGTAGTAGGCTTGGGCTTCGTGTCTATCTGGGCCACAATAATGCGTTTACTATACTGTTTTAGTAGCTTACCCGCATTCCTATTTTTTTTTATTCATTATTTAACCGACTCCTGCATTACCCCTTTTTGATTTTGTATTTATAACCCTGTATTCGCCTGACCAAAAGTCTTGTTCCTTCTGCCAGCGAACTTCAGTAATTCCTACTATATCTAACTTTAACCTATCCATTTCCCTTTTTAAATTTTGTAACCTACCTGCTTGATTAAGGGATCTGACATTCCTCGCTCTGATCCGTAGAACGCCAGTTTTCTTTCTCTTGATATCGACGTCCTCCTGAGTAGTCCCCGCTCGGAGATCCGAATGGGGGACTATTTTACCTCCGGAATATTTTACCCAAGAGGACATCATCATCATTAAACCATACAGTAAAGCTGCATGCCCTCAGGAAAAATTATGGCTGTAGTTTCCCCTTGCTTTCAGCCGTTCGCAGTACCAGCACAGCAAGGCCATTTTGTACTTAGTATATTTGTTAATAAAAAGTAAATTTCATTTATATTTTAGACAATGCCAAAACTTAAAAGAGGAGGGTTTTAGACAATGTCTAAATGTGAAAGTGGAGAAGATCTTGCCAGTTTTGAAGCAAAATGGCAAAAACAAAACAAACAGCAAAAAAACAAAACAGATGATCAATGTTGAAGAAAATATGAAATTCCCTATATCATTTCTAAATTCTTTGCAAGTACCAGGAATGCCATTACTGTTATAACTTCAAGTTCAACAAATATATTTCAAGGAAGAAGCAATACATGAAAGTCACAGATCAAGTTAACAGAGTAAGAAGTGTGTACACTTTAACTGTCAAATCATAACTGAGTCCGAGTCTAGCGGCCGCTGGCTGGCTGGCTGCTTAGGTGGCGCTGCTGCTGCATGGCTGGCAGACAGCGCCGCATGTAGAACACGCGCGTAACTGCATGGCGGCACTTTGAAAGATCGGGGAGGCACAACACTTTCCCCCCCTTTGAAGTTTTTGCACAGGTCTTGATGGAGGGGGCCTGTAGATTGCTAACATCCATAGGTGTTGTTTGACTGGCCGTAAAGTCTCGAGGAGGAGGCTTCCCGTATGGACGGAAGTGTCCCCAACAATAACGGGTCGAGATGACAGGAGACATGGGGGTCGAATCTGCTTGGGCCCCGTGCACCAATCTGCCTGTTGCGCCAAGTCCGGTTGTTATAACAGGAGACATGGGCGATGTGTCCGCGTCCGTAGGAGAAGGAGGCGAGTAGAGTTGCTCCAACAGGTGATGATCATCTGGTTCCTGCATGGGCACGTCTCCTGGTGGCGTCAGTTCTTGTGCTGGCACTGATATGATGGTGAGAGGCCTGCGTTGTGAGTAATGAGAGATTCCAGTATCCCGAGCGTCAGGCAGAGCCGAAGGTGGTGTAGTGGCATCCGGAACAGGCGTTGCCGGCACACGAGGATGAAACTGGTCCGAATGACGCACTGCAACACCCGTGTCCGTCTGGATTTCATACAGGCATTGGCCACGGTGTCGTAAGATGCGAGCAGGACTACATTTTGGCCGCCTGCCATATCCCCTTACCCCACGAGGTCGTCGGCAGTGAACCGGCCAAGCAAAGACACCCGTAGCCGTGAGGTGGAAGGCCGCAGAAGATGAAGTAGCGTGCGGGGCTGTCGGCCATGTAAGAGCTCAGCCGGGCTGTGGTCACCCATGTGGGGTGAAATGGTAAGGAGCTAGAAATTGGAGAAGTGCATCATCAGCAGCAGAAGAAGTCAGGAGTTTCCTCATCTGAGCCTTAAATATGCGGACCAGTCGTTCAGCCTCACCATTTGACTGGATGGAAAGGAGGGGCTGTGACATGCATGATGCTGTGATGGGCACAAAAATCTGCAAAATCAGAAGAGGCAAAAATTGCGGACCATTATCAGTAACAAGAGTAGAGGGAAGGCCTTCCAAAGAGAAAATGCGAGCTAGAGCATTGGTGGTTGCCGCGGTAGTAGGCGATGTGCGACGGACAATGAAAGGAAAGGTAGAGTAGGCATTAATAACGAGAAGCCAATAAGTACCTAAAAAAAGTCCTACGAAGTCAGCATGAGTACGCTCCCAGGTCTTCTCAGGCGAAGGCCACTGTGACAAAGATGACTTCGGGGCGGCGGCCTCTGACGCACAAGGGCCGCAGGCAGCGACCATATGTGTGATTTCAGAGTCGATGCTGGGCCAGTACACATGACAGCGCACCAGAGATTTCGTGCGAGAGACACCCCAGTGCCCTTGATGAAGGAGGCACAAGACCGAAGCATGAAAAGACGCAGGTACCACAACACGTGGCGGAGCATTTTCAGTGGAAAGGAGGAAAACACCTCCCTAGCCGTGAATTGGTAACACAAAGCGTAGTAGTTCCGCAACGGATCATAAGTCTTAGTGGACGGACGATCTGCCAAACCCTTCTGAATACAGTGTAAAACCCGGGAGAGGGTAGGGTCAGAACCAATAGCAGCTGCCAGCCGGTCACCGGTGATGGGGAACCTGTCCACAACCCGCTGCTTGGCAACATCCAGGTGGAAACACAAAAGTTCGTCCCTATCGAATGCCAGATCAGGACCCATGGTAAGGCGAGACAGTGCATCAGCATTCGCATGTTGAGCCATCGGCCGGAAATGAATCTCATAATTGAAACGAGACAAATAAAGAGCCCAACGCTGGAGGCGGTGTGCAGCCTTGTCGGGAAGTGACGTTGATGGATGAAACAAGGAAACAAGTGGTTTGTGATCCATAAGAAGATGATATTTGGATCCATAGAGAAAAACACCAAACTTATGAAGAGCATAAATAATGGCCAAAGCTTCTTTTTCAATTTGAGAATACTTTTGTTGGGCATCCGTGAGTGTTTTGGAGGCATAACCAATGGGTTGTTCAGAACCGTCAGAAAAATGGTGTGCAAGGACTGCACCGACCCAGTATTGAGAGGCGTCCGTGGCAAGAACAAGATGTTGGCCAGGTCGATAAGTAGACAGGCACAGGGCCTGTTTCAGCATAGTCTTCAATTTCTGGAAAGCCGTATCGCATGACGCGGACCAGTGAAAAGGCAAGTTTTTATGCAACAGGCGATGCAACGGCTGAGCCACCGAAGCAGCAGACGGTAAAAACTTATGATAGTATGCTATTTTCCCCAAGAAGGCCTGCAGTTCCTTAACAGATGTGGGGCGAGGAAGGACATTGATCGCAGCGACAGTTTGCTGAAGCGGACGAATACCATTCCGAGATAGTTGAAACCCCGAGTACGTGATAGATGCCTGAAAACATTTTGATTTCTGAAGATTACACTTAAGACCGGCAGTCTGTATGACATGAAAAAGTGTGCAGAGATTTTGAAGATGTTCGTCAGTGGTGGAGCCAGTGACAACAATGTCGTCCTGGTAATTTATACACCCAGGGACAGTGAGCAATAATTGTTCCAAGAATTGTTGAAAGAGAGCAGGGGCGCTGGCAACCCCGAATGGCAATCGTTGGTATTGATAGAGGCCGAAAGGCGTGTTAAGGACCAGAAACTGCCGGGAAGCAGCGTTGAGAGGAAGTTGATGATAAGCTTCTGACAGGTCAAGTTTAGAAAAATACTGGCCTCCAGCAAGTTTAGTGAACAATTCTTCAGGTCGAGGCATAGGGTAAGTGTTGATAAGGCATTGAGCCTTTACAGTGGCTTTGAAATCGCCACAGAGACGAATATCACCATTTGGCTTAGCGACGACAACGACAGGAGAGGACCACTCACTGGAAGTGACAGGAAGCAAGACCACCGGAGCAGTGAGACGATCCAGCTCCCATTTGACCTGATCACAAAGGGCCACAGGAATGGGCCGAGCCCGAAAAAACTTAGGCCGAGCAGTGGGTTTGAGCGTGATATGAGCTTCAAAGTTGTTTGCACGGCCTAACCCAGGAGAAAAAAGGGACAAAAATGTCGTTGACAAAGAATCCAATTGAGCATAAGGAATAGCGTCAGAGATGATATTGACAGAGTCATCTATGGAGAACCCAAAAACGCGAAAGGCATTGAAACCAAAAAGATTCTCCATGTTACTATGGTCAACCACAAATATGGGAACAGTGCGAACGACAGATTTGTAAGATACCTCAGCATCAAATTGTCCCAAGAGAGAAATCTTCTGTTTATTGTAAGTCCGTAATTGCCTAGTGACAGGTGACAGGTGACAGGATTGGAGAACCCAACTGAAGATACGTCTGAGAATTGATGATAGTGGCAGCAGAAGCAGTAACCACCTGCATGCGAACATCTCGACCAAGTATTTGGACAGTGAGGAATAACTTCCCTGAAAGGGAAGAAGTACAATTGACAGACAACACAGAATCAGCGTCATGTTCATGAACATCATGAATGCGGTCGGATTTGCAAACGGATGACGCATGATCCTTTTGTTTTTGCATTTGCGACACACGGCCCAACGTTGTGGACAATCTTCTCGTGAATGTTTCCTAAAACACCGCGGACATGAAGGAAGTTGCCATGGGTTTTGCTGCAGTTTCTTAGAGGTTTGTTTACGGTTAGGCTCAGGCTGCGCTTGGGAGCCTACTGCGGCCACGTCTGCCGGCGGGGACATGCCACACGCTTCGTCAACATCGCACAGAGGTTGTATTTCCCCGACGTCGTCCCATGCGTCTATTTGCACTCCAGCGGCGCTAGAAATTTCAAAAGACTGAGTGATGGATAGGACTTCATCTAGAGTCGGATTTGCCAACTGAAGGGCGCGTTTCCTAACTTCTTTGTTAGGTGCCGATCGGATAATAGCATCGGCGTAGGATTCTTTGTGAACTTCAGTAACAAATTGACACTTTCTACTGAGGCCATGAAGTTCAGCAGCCCAAGCGCGATAGGATTGATTTGGTTGTTTTTGACAATGATAAAAGGCAACACAAGAGGCTACCATATGCGTTTGCTTTTGAAAATAGACGGACAGAAGTGAGCAGATTTCAGCAAAGGACAAAGACGCAGGATCTTTCAAAGGAGCCAATTGCGACAACAACCAATACATTTGAGGTGAAATCCATGAAAGGAACAGATTTACACGTTTGGTCATCCGTGACATGAAATGCCAAGAAGTGCTGTCGAAGACGTTTTTTGTAATCATACCAGTCTTCCGCCATCTCATCGTAAGGAGGTAGGGACAATGACGAGAGACGCCCTGCATTTGATGCCGCGACAAAATCACGAATCGCATTTGTGAGAAGCGTTTGCTGTTCTATGAGACCTTGCAATAGTTGCTCTAAAGTAGCCAGGGAAACATGTGGTTCAACGATGGAAAAGAAAAATCCCATCCTCGTCGCCAAGTTGAACAAATATATTTCAAGGAAGACGCAATACATGAAAGTCACAGATCAAGTAAACAGAGTAAAACATGTGTACACTTTAACAGTCAAATCATAACTGAGTCCGAGTCTAGCGGCCGCTGGCTGGCTGGCCGCTTAGGTGGCACTGCTGCTGCATTGCTGGCAGACAGCGCTGCATGTAGAGGACGCACGTAAGTGCGCGGCAGCACTTTGAAAGATCGGTGAGTCACAACAATTACACTGCTTTCAGTTTAAAACTGGATCTTTGATCATACTACTAAGACCGAGCGAGGTGGCGCAGTGGTTAGCACACTGGACTCGCATTCGGGAGGACGACGGTTCAATCCCGCGTCCGGCCATCCTGATTTAGGTTTTCCGTGATTTCCCTAAATCGCTCCAGGCAAATGCCGGGATGGTTCCTTTCAAAGGGCACGGCCAACTTCCTTCCCCATCCTTCCCTTATCCAATGAGACCGATGACCTCGCTGTCTGGTTTCCTTCCCCAAAACAATCCCCCATACTACTAAGAAACCTCAACTCACCAGAGCTGTCTAGTGGAACAAGGATGATCATCAAACAGCTGTCAAATAACATCATTGAAGCTGAACTTATGACTGGAAAGTAGAAAGAACACATATTATATATCCCCAGAATACCACTGATTTCTACTGAACTGCCATTCGAATTTAAAAGAGTGCATTTTCCAATCAAATTAACCAACAGTTTTACAGATCGATTATGTGTAGCTGCTCTCAAGTAGGAAATTATATCTCCAGTTGCTTTCTACTTCACCTTTATCTCTCCCCATATATTTTTATTTTCATTTGAGCCTCATGTTACACTTTCCACATTCTAATATCATGTCATCCTCACAACATCCCCACAACAACCCCATTAAGTTTTATTTACATTCCCTCCGCAAACATGCCTTCGCCCTAGCCAGATTACGCTCCCATATTTTATTTACTCAGGCTTGTGTGACATTTGGCATTACTCGCAAAGGCCTCACACTTAAAGTTCCCATCTCTGGCTGTAACCCGTCTTTCCATCAGTCCCTATACCAGTTCCAAACTGAACAATCCATAGCCCTCACCCGCCTAATCCTTCACCTACACATCAACTCAGCCAATGAACACACCCGTCAATTCCTAACCTTAATAAAAGTCCTCAATCTATCCTCTCCCACATCCACACCAGCTGTTCAGAGCATCCTCCCATAGGCCAACCACAAATTAGAACAGCATGCCACCCTACACCTCAAAAAACTATCCAATCTCCTGGTTTCCCACCTCGGAAAGGCAACTCACTCACCCTCCACAACCTTTCCAGCAAACCTCAACCTCCTCTCATTGCACACAAACCCAGTCTCTCCCATCTACTCAATCTCCTACTTCCAGCTCCACTCCCCCCAAAACCTCAAAATTCTAATCAACACAATCTGGTTCCTTCCCTACAGCCTAGGTCTTCGTGGCAAACGAATCTGCTCCAGTCCCTGAAGCCCTGAACCATTACACCAACAACCCGAAAACAGCTTTCGCATCCCGCAACTACCCTCCCGACCAGGTACAGAGCAAATAACCAGAGCCACTTCCTCATCCCGCCAAACCCAGAACCTCCCACAGAAGAATCCCAAAAGTGCCCCACTTGTGACAGGATACTTTCCAGGACTGGATCTGACTCTGAATGTGGCTCTCCAGCAGGGATACGACTTCCTCAAATCCTGCCCTGAAATGAGATCCACCCTTCATGAAATCCTCCCCACTCCACCAAGAGTGTCTTTCCGCCGTCCACCTAACCTTCGTAACCTCTTGGTTCATCCCTATCAAATCCCCAAACCACCTTCCCTACCCTCTGGCTCCTACCGTTGTAACCGGCCCCAGTGTAAAATGTGTCCCATGCACCCTCCCACCACCACCTACTCCAGTCCTGTAACCCGGAAGGTGTACACGATCAAAGACAGAGCCATGTGTGACAGCACCCATGTGATTTACCAACTGACCTGCCTACACTGTGAAGCTTTCTATGTGGGAATGACCAGCAACAAACCGTCCATTCGCATGAATAGACACAGGCAGACAGTGTTCGTTGGTAATGAGGATCACCCTGTGGCTAAACATGCCTGGGTTATCTGGATACTTCCCACTGACACCAACCTATCAGAACTCTGGAGATGGGAACTTGCCCTTCAATATATCCTCTCTTCACGCTACCCACCATGCCTCAACCTCTGCTAATTTCAAGTTGGTGCCACTCATACCTCACCTGTCATTCAGTAACATCTTTGCCTCTGTACTTCTGCCTCGACTGACATCTCTGCCCAAACTCTTTGCCTTTACATAGGTCTGCTTGTGTCTGTTATGTGCGGATGGATATGTGTGTGTGTGTGAGTGTATACCTGTCCCTTTTTTCCCCCCAAGGTAAGTCTTTCCACTCCTGGGATTGGAATGACTCCTTACCCTCTCCCTTAAAACCCACATCCTTTCGTCTTTCCCTCTTTCCTGATGAAGCGACCTTGCGTTGTGAAAGCTTGAAATTTGTGTGTGTGTTTGTGTGTTAGAATATGTTTTCAATAAAAAATTTTACCTCAAAGGAGTATTCCATTGCCCACGCAACCTACACAATATCCTGCTCCATCTGTAAGGCGCTCCTCTCCCAACCCCTTGTCACAGGGGTCATATCTTGTGAAAGGCCCAAGAACAAGACCTGCCTGATTCACTTGCCCAGTACATCCCATTCCAGTTCTGTCAGGGCTTATCCTACGCCATCAGAGTCAGGGTAACCTGTGAAAGCAGCCATGTCATACATCAGCTCTGCAGCTATTTCTTAATAACATTTTATGTGGGTAATATCACCAACCAGCTGTTCACCAGAATGAATGTCCACTGCCAAACTGTGGCTAAGAACTGCCTTACAGTCCATGCCATCTGGATCGTTCCCTCCAGCACCAGGTTTTCTAAACTACATACATGGACTTTATCCTTGCAAGACATCCTTCCCTCCTGCAATCCTCCTGACCTCAGTCTGCCTAATGCACTGGCCCCACACTCTTTACCTGACAGTTTCCCCTTCCTCTGTCTGTCACCCCCTGCCAATCCATGTCTCCACGTATTCATTGTGCACTGCTACTCAGTGGCTAATGTGCCTACGTGTCATTTGCCTAGCCGTGCACCTGCCACCCCTCCCTCCCACATTCCTGTCCTACGCACATGCTGCCATCCTCCAAGCTGATAACTACCTGTCCCCAAAACCACCATCTGCTTCCAGCCTCTTTCTCCTTCCATCCATACCACCCAACACATCACCATCCCAGACCACCTGCTGAATTACAGTCCCAGTATTGTGTGTGCAACTGGCATGGTGCACAGGGCTGTATGTGTTTGGGGGGAGGAGGGAGGGAATATGCGCATTATGATGTAAAAAATTATATTCAAGAACAGTTACAATGAAGTATTCATATATATGACAGTTTTGTTGTTAGGCACCACCTTTCAGAAGTGTACACATGTAACCATTGCCAAAGTTTGTTGCTTGCAACTTGTGCATTCATTCACTCTGTTGTGCATTGTCCTCCATAAAGGGTGTTATGAAAGAAACTTCAGATGTGAGAAATGAGGCAAGTACACATTAACACCGAGAAGTAGCCCTAAGGAACTGCCCTGGTGGCTGTATACTGCAGGTCATTAAAACTGCAAGCAGTATGCAACAAATGTCGTATGGGCAGAAGTATACAGCATACTTGGATATGCCAAAGATTAGCATTTCAGCGCTACTGCGCACAGTAGGTCAGAGTAACACTGTCTACATTCTGTAAATAAGCAGATATTACGCAAAAGGTTTCTCATTCATAAACTGAATTTTACTGTGATTTGTATTCCACATGTCGCTGCTTGCATTGATGGGGCTCTTATGACTGTCACACGAATACAGAATCAATGTGTGAAAGAGGAAGGACCACACTCAAAACAATGCCATGCAGGATCTCAATGGTCACCTGCAACTAGTGCCTGAGAGGACAAAAATATTGTTTGCTCAGTTGTCTGGGATTGTTCCACCACATCATGTCCCTTGAGTCAGAAAATAGGTTTGTATACAGCAAGACAAGTATCTCTGCAGATAGTGTACTGATGTTGGGGCACTACGGACAGCCAGCACGGTGATCAGTGTTGCGGCTTCGCGTGCTGCAGAAGTAATGAGCCTGCCAGTGGTAGAGAACTGAACAATAATGTTGGACCCATGATGGCCGCCATAATGTATTTTCAAACAAGTCTCCATTCTGCATACACCACCATGATGTGAGTATGTATGTAGAGGCTCTTGGTCGAACGAACACTGCCAGATTACATTTGTCACCATCACAGATGCCCAGAACCTTACATGATAGTATGGGGTGCCACTGAATACAGAAAATGGTTGCCTCTGATCTGTATAGCTAGTAAGTTGGACAGTGGGCATTACAATTCTTACGTGTTAAGACCAGTAGCTTTTCCATATCATCGAGACTTCCGTAATGTTATTTTTCAGCAAAATAATTCAATACTATATGTTGCCTCTGCTGTCCTGACCCACCTCAGTCACAGGGTGTCCATCTATTGCCTTGGCCAGCATGCTGCATGTTCTCCAGACCTCTCACCCACTAAAAATAATTGATCATGGGTTGCTGAGAGACCAGCAAGCCATTACATGCCAGGAACCATGAGTGATGAAACGTGGCATGTAGCTGAAGTAGTGTGAAATAATATATCTGTATCTGCCAGCCAAGCTCAGTTCAAGTGATGCCCAGGCAGAGTAGCGCCATTGTTACTGCAAGAACTGTTCTCTGAAAACTGCCTGGAGCAGATAGTTTAGAATCCCACTCATGATGGAAATATATTGGATCCAGTGGCAACAAATAGATGTGACCTCTTTGAGGATGTCTGCATCAAAATTGGTATCAGTGACCATGATGTGATAGTGGCAAGAATAATTACCAAAATACGAAGGAAGCCCGCCCAGCTAGCCGTGCGTTCTAACACGCTGCTTCCTGAGCGCGAAGGCATGCCGGCCCCTGGCACGAGTCCGCTTGGCAGATTAGTGCCGGGGTCCGGTGTGCCAGTCAGCCTGTGGATGGTTTTTAAGGTGGTTTTCCATCTGCCTCAGTGAGTGTGGGCTGTTTCCCCTTATTCTGCCTAGACTATATTGGCGATTGCTGCACAAACACTGTCTCCACATACACGTACACCATAATTACTCTACCACGCAAACATATGGGGTTACACTCATCTGGTGTGAGACATTGCTGGAGGAGGGGGGGCGAACTGCATAATATTGCTGGGTTCAGTGTGGGGTGGCAGTGGGGTTGGTGGACTGCTGTGGCCTGTTGTGGGGTTATAAACCACTGAGGGCTACAGTGGGACAAAGCCTCTCTGTTGTTTCTAGGTCCCCGGTTTAATATACCATACACACAAAATACAGAGGACAACTAAAACTAGCAGAAAGGTACATATGCTCAGTAAACTAGATAAAATGTCAACAGTGTCATATCTCAGTGAGGAGCTTGAAACTTTCAGCACAGTTAAGGAGGCATTAGAGCAACTATGGCTCAAGTTTATAAGAATAATTGACTATGCTCTGGATAGATAGAACAGTTCCTAATGAGAAGAACCCTCCATGGCATAAAATCTCTGTAAAGAAACTTATAAAGAAACAGAGATCACTTCATAATAAGTGTAAAACAAAGCTTAGAACTACAGATAGATGTAAAGGCTGTTAGTGGCACCAAAGTTAAGTCCAGTCCCTAATAAATGAGACAGGAACTGAAACTGAGGGTAGCAAAGCAAAAGCTGAAATTCTTAACTGTTTTAAAATGTTCGTTTGCAAAGGAAAACTGAGGAGAATTGCCTCTATTTAATCCTCATACCACAGGAAAGATGAGTGAAATCAGTGTTAGTGTCAGTGGTGTTGAAAAACAGCTGAAATCTTTAAAATTGAACAAAGCTCCTGGGTGCAATGGGATCCCTATCAGAATCTACACTGAATTTGTAGCAGAGTTACCCTGTTTCTAACTATAATCTATCATAGTTTCCTTGAACAGAAAACAGTGCCCAGTAGCTGGAAGAAAGCACAGATCACACCCTTCTAAAACAAAGGTAGTGGAAGTGATCCACAAAACTACTCTCCAATATCCTTGACACTGGTTTGTTGTTGAATCTTAGAAGGTATTCTGAGCTCAAACATAGTGACGTATCTTGAATAGAACGACCTCCTCCATGCCAACCAACATGGATTCCAGAAACATCGATCATATGAAACTTCACTCGTACTTTTCTCACATGACATACTGAAAGCTTTGGATCAAGGCAGGCAGGTAGATCCAGTATTTCTTGATTTCTGAAAAGCATTTGCTTGGTACCACACCTACAATTATTGTCAAAAGTTTGATCATATAGGGTATCAAGTGAAATTTGTGGCTGCATTGTGGACTTTTTGGCAGGGAGGACACAGCATGTTATCTTGGATTGAGAATCATCATCAGATGTAGAAGTAAGTTTGGGTGTGCCCCAGAGAAGTGTGTTGGGTCCCTTGCTGTTCATGTTGTATATTAATGACCTTGCTGGCAATATTAATAGTAACAGACTGCAGATGGTGCAGTTATCTATAATGAAGTACTGTCTGAATGAGGCTGCATAAATATTCAGTCAGATCTTGATAAGATTTCAAAGTGGTGCAAAGATTGGCGACTTGATTTAAAGGTTCAGAAATGTAAAACTGTGTGCTTCACAAAACGAAAAAATGGTGTAGTCTGTGACTATATTAGTGTGTCACTGTTGGAATTGGCCAACTCATACAAATACCTGGTTGTAACACTTTGTAGAGATAGAAAATGGAATGATTACATAGGTTCAGTTGTGGGTAAAGCAGGTGGCAGACTTCAGTTTATAGGTAGACTACAGGGGAAGCGCAAGCAGTCTACAAAGAAGACTGCTTACAAATCACTTGTGTGACCCATTCTAGAATATTGTTCAAGTGTGTGGGACATATACAGAATAGGACTAACAGGGGATATGGAACATATACAGAGAAGGGCAGCATGAATGGTCACAGATTTTGTTACAGAGATGCTGAAATAATTGAACTGACAGACTCTTGCAGACAGACATAAACTATCTCGAGAAAGTCTACTGACAAAGTTTCGAGAATTGCATTTAAATGATGATTCTACAAATAGACTACAACCCCCTATGTACTGATCACACGGGGATCATGAGGACAAGATTAGAATACTTAACGCACGCACAGAGGCATTCAAACAATCATTCCTCCCACACTCCATACATGAATGGAATGGGATGAAACCCTAATAACTGGTACAATGGCTTGTACCCAGTGCCATGCACTTCATGGTGGTTTTCAGAGTATGGATGTAGATGTAGATGAAAAGCTAGCAGGTCTGAGTACAAAATATGACATCCTGTATACTGCCAAATCACCTACAAATTTAATCATGTATTCTTCATCCTATTAATAAAATTTTGTTATTTGCTGTCCTTCCTGTTGTAACAGCTTTAATGGTCCACAATGTATGTGTAATAATTAGTTAATGATTACAGCTGTTATCTGAAATTTAAAAAAATGGATATTTTATGCAGATGAAAATATTATATTATTGGCAAAAAATATGCCAAATTTACATTAAGCATTGTTGCTCTGGTTCTGGTAACAGGAATTTCCAGTTTCCAAAACAAAATAATATGATTAATCATAATAGCAGCAACTAATAAAAATTGGTCTCAACTTGATTTTTAATTTGGTAGATTTGCCAGCTTTTAGTCATGTCTAGAGGTAGTTATTACAGATCTCTGTATCCTAATTGCGTCTGTCCCTATGGCAGCATTAGCAATTCTTGTGCCCTATTGGTGATAATATTCCAACACGCCCTGAAGGAGAACCTCTGGATGTAGTGTTCATGATAGAAGGAACTGCCAATGACAATGAAAGGATTAAAAAGACCGATGGTTATGGCAGTTGCCTGCAGTGAGTAGAAATTCCGGGTTTGAATCCCAGTAGAAAACAAAGTTTCATTTGTAATGATTATGGCCTGTATTTGAAAGTTTTAACCTTACAGAACCTAAAAATGGCTAAATCAAACAGTGGGAAGGACAGGATTGAATAAAAGATATTATCTTATTTAAATTGTAGGTGGAGGGGGAGAAAGGAACTAATGACATCAGCTGCATTTGGACTTCATGCAAAATCAGCAGTGAGTTAAAATGTGAGTTGGACTGGGACTAAGACCTGGGATCTCCTACTAACTAGGCAGATACATTACCACTGCAACATCCAGACACAGTGTTTATTGTAAATATGAAGACTGTCTCAGTGTGCTCTCCACCTGACTCACACTCCCACCTAGTGCTACCTATCCGCAGTCTCCTTCCAGTCCTCCATGCTCACTAATTTTAGATTCCTTCTGGAGGTTGAATGTAAATGTGAATCTGCACTGAAAGTTGTGAATTCATTGCCCATCAAGCCAAATCAATTATATGAACATGTGGTGTCAGCTCTTTTGGACACGATACATTCATATAAACAATATTATGAAAAGTATAGATTGCTACTCATCATGTAGAGGAGACAGTGACTCGCAGACAGGTGCAGTCAAAAGACTTCTATACGTTTTAGCTTTTGGCGAAAAGGCCTTCTTCTGAACTATAAAACACACATACATTCACACAAGCGCTGTTCATACACTAGGATTCAATCATTCTTAAAGGACTAAAACAGACTAAATAGGACTTCCATAGAAATACCAAAGTCTAAAGAGGACTTTTGCAGAAAAACAGGTTAGCTAAATAATTTTCTGAATTAGTGGTGAGGAAAATCAATAACGTGAAATCACGCATTTTAAGAAAAGACATAATAAATACATTTATACACTGCACTGAAATAAAAAATATGTATGATGCAAATGCACTTGTCTTTATAACTCATTCTGTCAGCAAGTTGTTGCATTGGTGACACTTATGTCCACATATTTTTGTAGTTCAGAAAGTATAAGAAATATAATCTACTGTGAAATCAACACTTTACAATGAGAATAAATCCACACACCAATGCGTTGGAAAAAACCCAGCCAGCCTTTACTTAAATGCCATCTGAAAGTAAAGCTGCTACTCACCATATAGCAGAGATGCTGAGTCACAGATAGGCACAACAAAAAGACTGTCACAAATAAAGCTTTTGGCCAGTAAGGCCTTCATCAAAAATAGGTGACACTATGACACACACACACACACACATACACACACAAACGCAACTCACAACACACACGAGTGCAGTCTCAGGCAACTGAAACCACACTGTCAGTGTGGTTTCAGTTGCCTAAACTCCATTAAAAAGGACAATAGTGATCCAGTTTTTTTGCACTACTACAAAAACTACAAAAGGATCTACAGGAAGGTACTCAACACTGCAAAAAAAAAAAAAAAAAAAAAAAAAAAAAAAAAAAAAAAAAAAAAAAAAAAAAAAAAAAAACTAATGATAGGTTCATAAATTTAGCCAATAATACAAGTAAAGCTATACGGACTGTAGTGAAACAAGAAACAGGAACTGTGAAGCAGAGAGGTACAAACACACAAATCAAGAACAAGGAAAACTTAGAAAGTAACCCTCAAGAATTAGCAAATTATGTGAATACCTACTTTAGCAGCATTGCAATGAACTTACAGAAAAATTTTCCAAAATGTGCTAATCAACCAATACAGAAGCATGTAGCAAATTCAATGGTATTGCTTCCAACTACTAAGGAGGAAGTATGCAATGTTGTAAGGCAATTAAAGAACAAAAACTCGGCAGGTTTAGATGAAATCCCAATATGTGTGCTGAAAAAATGCATAAACGGTATCAAAGCTCCACTAACAGAAATCATAAATGAATCCTTCAAAACTGGTTGCTTCCCTGACTATCGGAAGAATGCCAAAATTTTACCAGTTTACAACAAAAGTGATGTAGAAAACGTTGAGAACTACAGACCAATAGCCCTTTTGTCATGCTTTTCCAAAGTGATAGAAACAATAATGAAAACAGGCTTTTGAGCTATCTAAGTAAATTCAACCTCCTCTGCAATGACCAGAATGGTTTCAGGCCTGGTAGAGGTACAGAATCTGCAATAGCACAATTTACAAAAACAGTTTTAGAAGCACTAAATGAGAACAGCTATGTAACTGGCCTTTTCCTAGACCTGTCAAAGGCATTTGATACAGTTGACCACCAGAAGCTGTCGCATAAATTAGAGGCACTGGGAGTAAGGGGAATGGTTCTCAAATGGTTTCGTTCATATCTAGAAAACAGAGTACAGTCAAAGTATATCGAGAAACATATATCTGATCCCCAATATATCAACATTGGGGTCCCTCAAGGAAGTGTACTTGGCCCTGTGTTATTTCTGGTGTATATAAATGATTTCCCGCAACATATCAGCCTTGGCGAGAAGATAATGTTTGTGGATGACAGCACCATAGTAATCACCAGGAAGACATCAGCACAAATGTTGGAAAGTTGTACTGAAGTGCTGAGGGATGTTCACAAATGGTCTTAAGAAAACAAATTAACTCTCAGCGTAAAGAAAACAAATACAATATGCTTTAGAATGGACAGAAAACAGAGTCCCTTAAATTTAAAACTAGATAACATCTCCATAGATGATGTACCTACAACAAAATTCTTAGGGTTGCACATTGACAGCCAAATGAAGTGGAATGAACATGCTATGAAAGTCTCGAAAAAGATATCCACAATGTGTTATGCACTTAGAGTCCTTGTATCTGCATGCAGTAGTGAATGTTTGAGAACTGTATACTTTAGTTATGTTCATTCAGTAATCAGTTATGGTATTATTTTCTGGGGAAACAGTGCTCAGAATTTACAAACAGTATTTAAAATGCAAAAGAGAGCAGTAAGAATTATAACAAAAAGCAGTAAGTGGGCCCACTGCAGAGAATTTTTCAAAATGTTAGAAATTGTAACTGTTCCTTGTGAATTTATATTCCAAACCATAGTGTACTTCAAGAAAAATATAGAAAATTATAGCACAAATAGCAGTTTTCATAACTATAGTACAAGAACAAGTCACTGTCTTCAGCTAGGCGGGAATCATGAACATAAGGCTCAAAATAGCTTCTTGTATGAAGGTGTAAAACTGTATAATAAACTGCTGCAGAAAATAAAAGAAGCAGGTAACATGTACTGCTTTAGGAAAAATCTTAAATTGTTTTTGCAGGAATGCTGCTTTTATAAAATGATTGTAAATAGCTTTTGTTTCACAATATATTGATAAGGAGCAAAAATTATTGTAAGTAACTTATATGTCACAATGTTTAACTACATATAACAACAAACAGTATAAATATATAATGTGTGCAACTGACAACATCCATACATTTTAAAATGTCCACAGATGGCTAAATATATAAATCTACCAGTCTTCTAGCTAGTCCTCTTCCCTCAGATTTTCAAATTGAAATTTGAGATTAGTTTACTGACATGCATGTGCTATCCAAGTGAAGTTGAAATTTTACATGATCACGTTCATATTTTTTAGTTATTGCTATCTTGTTTGTTTTAATTTTAGGTAAGACATGATAAAAAGTCACTTTTCCTTCAACACACGGATTCTGTAGCTTACATTACAAACATCACTAGTAAGAAAAACAAACAATAGATTTAACCAATAATTTGCTGTATGACAAGCAGTGCAGTGAACAGCTCTAACCTAGACTTGTGTGAAGCCTTAGTATCGACTAATATGCCAAGGAATGCATCAAAGGACCCTCCTTTCAAGGACCTTCTGGAGAGTATGAGTAGCCACAGTATACCAGATGAGTTGACCCTGTGCAAAAATTATTTGAAATAGCTGTATGAAAAGGCTATTGCTGATATTAAAACCGACATTGGTGACCACTACATCTGGCTTTTAGTCAACAAGGCCACTGACAGTTATGGCAGACTTATAGCTAATGTCATCATGTGGAATTAGATTCCAAAGCACCAGGAAAACCTTGCCCACTCCTGTGTAAAGAACTGGAGAAGATGATGATGATGTGTGGTTTGTAGGGCACTCAACTGTGTGGTTATCAGTGCCCGTACAAAGTCCTAATATTTACACAGTCCAATCTCACCACGTTCATGAATGATGATGAAATGATGAGGACAATACAAACACCCAGTCCCAAGGCAGAGAAAATCCCTGAACCGGCTGAGAATTGAACCTGGGACCCCATGATCCAGAGGCAGCAATGCTAGCCACTAGACCACGAGCTGCGGACAGTGGAGAAGGTGAATCACAATACTGTAGCCTACACTGTCAGGGTGCCCTGCATATCTTATGGCCAGGAGAAAAGGATGAGAAATTTTTGCTGTTAATGACAGACTGTGCTGCCTATATGTTAAAATCAGAAGCATCATGGGAAGAATTCTATCCCAGGGTGATCCATTGCACTGGCCTTGCCCATGGCCTACATCAACTTGCCAAGGAAGTCATAAATAATTTTCCTGGGATTAACAATATCATTTCTTGTAAAAAAAGTGTTTCCGAAAGCATCTACCCAGATTTACTCCTTTAACATGTTGACAACCAGTGACCGTGTTTTCGCTGGCAGCCAGAGCAGAGCCACATGTGTAATACCATGTGACTGATGTGGTCTGGCAGTGAAGCACCCATCACGAAGCATTTGACAGTCAATAGGTTAGAGAAATAGCTCCAAAAATTCCTTTCCCACTTGAACCCATGGTCACACGTTGGTGTGCCTGGATCTTGATAGCTTTATAGTATGCCAAACACTTAACTATAGTGAATCAATTTTTATTGAAAAGGCTGTGATACTCCTTAAGAATAACTAGAATATCGCATCCTCAGCATTTCAGGATCTCACTTCCAACACCTACCTGTTGCAATTCAACATCTAGAGTCCACATCTCTGCCACTGAAAGATGCTGTAGACATGATGTCTGAGGTGCAGATGTATCTGGAGGAAATGTCTGGTTCAATGCATACAGCACCTGTTACTAAATTAAGGTATCTTCTTCTGAGGATTTTTGGATATGAAGAAAGCATCCACCATTATTCAGGGGGAGAAGTTCAAAAGTGAATTGTATTGGGGCCATAAGTAATTGCATTGATAAAATATACACCATTAACCTCTTTTGCTGTAGAGATATCTTTCTCAGCCTACAAAATGTACTATGAGACAATAGAAAAAGTTTCACTTTACAAAACTTAGTAATAAGGTTACTTGTGGTTTGCAATACCAAAATGTAATATAACATATCTTATTAGTTGTAATGTTAGCACTGATTGTCATCATATGTAGGTAAACATCTCAAGTGTGTGTTTTTATGTGAGTGACACATGAAAAGAATTTTCAGTTTTCAGTAAGAGACTTCCATTACAATAATATAAAAAGAGAAGACTATTGGAGCACAGGTAAATATCTCAATTGTTTATGAATTTCTTTGAATGCCAATATAAGGAGTAGTTAATTATTTATTTTCTGCAAAAAACTTGAATAATTGTGTCAAAATTATAATAAAATTATATATATTAATATTGTATTCTTCATTAAAAGTATAGCACTCCTCATTATCTATGTAATTAATTTTGATAAATAACTGTTTCAGGAAAGCTATAACTATATTTGAAAAAGGTGAATCAATTTCATACAAGGAGCAATGTTTTTTAGAAAACAAAGAATAAACAGTGGTCTCTGTTTTCTTTCATGAAAAAAACAACATGCACTGTGCACTCAATCTGGTGATGGTGAGTCCCGCACAGCCCCCCCTCTCCTCCCCCCTCCTGCAGTAGAGCTTCAAGGACATAGGGGTACTTGTATGCTATGTGTCTGCCGGCTTTAGAATGTCTGAGAAGCATCTGCAGCTCCTCCACCAAGGATGCTGGATTTGTTGATGGTAGTGGGCCCTCTACTCACCTTGTCTCTTATTCCTGCCATTCCAGCAGTAGAGGGGCTGTCTCTGCCTGTCATTGCTGTCCTGCCTCTCCTTCAGGCAACAGCATATGGGCAGGTTTCACTCAGTCTGTGGAGATGGTTTGCTGCTTTCTGTGAAACTCTGTCTTCATCGTGTGGTTGTCTCTTGCTAATACCTTGTACGCCCCAGCGTAAGGTGGCTGCAGGTGTGATCGTATTGCATCTGTCCACAACCACACGTGAGAACAGTGCCCCAGGTCTCTGTGTGCAAACTGGGTGTCCTCTCCATGCCGAGAACCCAGTACCAGATGTAGTTTGAAATGTATACTTGCACTTGCTGCAGAACGTAGGGCATGTCTCTCACTGATGGTTCCAATGGCGCAGCAAAAATATCTGCTGTCAGGTGCAGGGCTTTCCCATAAACCAACTCTGCTGTGGAATCTCTTAAATCTGGTTTGCAAGTGGTCCATAATCCCAATAACATCACTGGTAAGGCTGAATTGCAGCTCTCGGCATGGCACATCAATGCGGCCTTCAGGGTCCTGTGTCAACACTTGACCATGCCATTACTTTCAGGGTGGTAGGCTGTTGCTGTTAGTCCCATTGTTATCTTTCTTTTGACCAGGTGAGCTTTCCCTGTACTGCACTAACACTTCCTGTTGTAACATGTCAATTTGGCTTATAGTTTCATGCAGCTGTCTGGCCATATCCCCATACTGGCCCCGCTGTACAGCTGTGGTATCTTGTTGCTCACGACCTTCTGCAACCATGTCATACATCCATATGTGTATTGTCCCTTGTTGCGTAAACTTTGTCTACTATCATTATCAAAGTCTGGGCATTGTCTTTTGTGCAGGTAAGTACTACCGCCCTGACTGCACCAGACATCTGTGTCAGCCAAATGTGCTGCAGTGTCCTGTCTGGTAGTCTTCTTCTCTGATGATGCCTTGTAGGTGTCTCCAATACTTGGAGGGGATCCTGTCACACATCTGTTCATTCTTCAACACTTGCATGTGTTGTTCAAGTGGTTTAGACATTCTGTTGATAACCAACTTCTTTAAAAATGTTTATTGCCATTCAGTTATGGGCTCAAGTATTATGCCCATGGCTATAGTAACAGCTTTGGCATCTAATGCTTTTACGGCAACCACAAACCTCATGTCTTCATTAGTTATTTCATTTGGCCAGTTCAAGCATCATGAACTAAAGTTCCAGTTTTTCTGGCAGGAATTGCAGCATTTGTATTTTCATCTGTGGCTTGCTTGTCATTGAACATTGCAACTAACTCTGTGAACTCATCGCTGGTCCATTTTGCTCTTCTATTGCTGATTGCAGCTCCCTGACTTGTCTTTGTAGCTTGTCTCCAATGCCTACTAACTGCTCTTACATATACATTCACATTGTCCTCAGACCCTACAATATCGATCAACTCTGTATTTTCACGTGCATATTTCCACTTGTTTGTGGGGTCACCACTTTATAGTGCTCTTCAGTATCTGTGTAATTAATTTCAATGAATACTGTTCCAGGGAAGCTATAATTTTATTTGCAAAAGGCTGAATCAATTCCATACAAGTAGCAAAGTTTAAAAAAATGAAGGAACACAAATACAACAAAGAAGACACTCTCTATTCTCTTTCCTGGAATAAACAATAACATGCACTCTGTTCTCGATCTGGTGACAATGATTCCCATAAAAGACTGAAAAAGACTAAAATAGTTTGTTTAAACCTAAAAGGGCTATCCTAAGAAAACAGAGGGCTATAATACATTTTATAAAAACCTAAAAATCTGAGCCCTTGCAATGTCATACATATATATTACATTTCTTTTTCTACAACGCAATGAAAAGGATAGTTGCTTCACTCCATATAGGGGTGATAGCGGAGATGCTTGTGTGCCTATCTGCAACTCAACATCACCACTATATAGTAAGTAGCAATCCTTTACATAATATTGAGAGCATCTACGGAAGCCAGGAGGAAAGGCTCTCTCTCTCTCTCTCTCTCTCTCTCTCTCTCTCTTTCATCCCCTCCCTCCCTCACCCCCTTCAGCAGGTATTCTGCATCAACACTAGTAGACACGCGGAAGCAAAGTGAGAAGGAACTGTATTAATGATCATGCATTTTTATTATGTTAGCGCTTGCAGAATAGACACAGATGATAACTGTAAAAGTTGTATTCTTGCAGTCTCTATGTGTGAAAGGAATGGAAGTTTTTCTGTGCTTTTGTCAGAAGAGTGGGCTTTTTGATATTGCAAGTGCAGCACTGTAAGACCTTGTGCTTATTCATCAGTTTTTCTACAATAGTTTGCAACAAATTTTCTTGGTCATCTTCTCTCTATTTCAGTGACTATCACTGAAATACTTTACTGATTTAAGATGTTTTAACCACAAGATTGTACCATGGTGGAAGCAAGACTGGTTCCTGTGAAATGAGCAACATTGCCACACAGATATGATCTAATGTATCACTCGTGTGTAAACAAAGAAATGTATCACTCGTGTGTATACAAAGAAATTCGTAAAACTAACATTAAAATAAAGCAGATGTATTCTTTGTTTGGAAAATGTAGCGTCCTGGATATAGGCAAATTGGACAGATGCCAGCATACCAAACTTGGAATGCATCTAAATTATGAAGGAAAAAACTTTGTATGTAAAATGATAAATGAAATCATTGCGAACAGAAAAATTCCATGTACCGGTATGGGCAAAAGAAAAAGAAGCATCCTCAAAAGCAGCAGAATCGTCAGTGGCGGAACCAACAGCTAAAACAACATATTCAGCGGTAACTATTGCCTATCCTACACGCAACAGAAAACAAATTCAGCATTTTTTGTGGTGAGTAACATGAGAGATGAGGATTCAAAGTTGCCTGAAGCATCTCTCTCGTGTGTTCAATATGAGTTTTCCACGCCTCAAGCAATACTGTCAACTAATGTACTGAAAAAAGCCACTACTAGCAAACATCATGCAAATGCAGAGGTGAGAAAAAATCAAACTTGGTCTTTATTCCACCAAAATATATGTAGCCTCAAGAATAAAATAGACCAGTTGCTAATAAATTTAAAAGATGAGTGTGAAAGTAAGCCTGATATTCTGTGTTTCTCAGAACATCACGTTATGAGTGGGACTCACATGCTACAGATTGAGAACTTTAGTTTAGCTACTCATTACTGTAGATCTGTTATGGAAAAAGGTGGTGTTGCAATATTTATAAAAAATAATATAGTGTATGAATTCCTAGATTTAAGCAAATACTGTGATGAACAACATTTTGAGGTGTTTGGCATTGAGTTAACAGCAGACAGTGCAATTGTTATTGTTCTGCCTGTTTACAGGGCACCTGCTGGAAATGTAAATGTATTTCTAAGACAAAATGAATCACTTCTGGCCCACCTATGTAGGAAAACTAAATCTATCACTGTTATGGGTGACTTCAATGTGGAGCTTTTAACAGAAAATAGAAACAAGACAGACTTTAAACATTTAATGTACTGTTACAATTTAGTACCAGTGGTGGACACTCCAACTAAAGTAACTGCCTGCTCTAGCACTTTAATAGATAATGTATTTGTAGATCAGGATATTTGCAATAATTTAACCATGAAAAATATTATAAATGGTCTCTCTGATCATGAAGGGCAATTCCTCACTCTAAACCAAATGAATGTTCAAAGAAAAGAAAATTTCATTCGGAAAACATTTAGGATTATAAACAGACACACCACTGAAACCTTTAATCAGCAGTTACGGCTTGTGGACTGGTCTCCTGTATATGCTACAGTTGATGTTAATTCAAAATTTAATATATTTATCAATGAAGTTACAAGCCTTTTTGAAGAAGCATTTCCTAAAAAATCAGTGAGAGAAAACCTGTTCAAATCTGGTAACAAGCCTTGGATTACTAAAGGCACAAAAACTCTTGTAAAACAAGAAGAGAACTATATGCTGCAGCCAGGAGTTCAAATAATAACAGTAGGATTACACTCTATAAAATCTACAATAAAGTTCTGAATAAGACCATTCAGGCGGCAAAGAACATGTGCTTGAAGACAGAAATCGACAACTCGAGCAATAAAGTAAGAACTATCTGGAAATTTGTAAAGAAGGAAACAGGGAAAAATGAAGTTTGTAGCGAAAATATCCAAATCAAAAGTGAGGGTAATCTTGTTAGTGATCCAAAAACAGTTGCAGAACATTCAACAACAATTTTTTAACAGTAACAGAAAAAATAGGTTTACAAGGGTCCATGAAGCAAGCCATCAATCTTTTGAAAGCTAGAGTACCTGGTTCAGTACAACACATGAAGGTAAAAACAGTCACTGTTCAAGAAATTGAAAGAGTTATTAAATCCCTGAAAAATAAAAACTCTGCTGGAATTGACAACATTTCTAACAAATTATTAAAATACTGCTCCAGCCATGTAAGTAAAATCCTTTGCCACATTTTTTATGCGTCACTTAAGCAAGGAATAGTTCCTGAGAGGCTTAAGTATGCAGGTGTAAAACCGCTGTATAAGAAGGGGGATAAGACGGATACTGCTGACTGTAGGCCAATATCACTACTGACAAGCTTTTCAAAGGTTTTAGAGAAACTAATGCATGCCAGGATAGTTAAGTATCTCAGTGAACACAATAGCTTTAGCAAAAGTCAGTTTGGATTTCAGAAAGGTTTGCCAACAGAAGATGCAATATTTGCATTTACTGGCAAACTCTTGGAATCTGTCAACAAAAAACTGCAAGTGATCGGCATATTTTGTGACCTAACAAAAGCATTTGACTGTGTAAATCACCAAATTCTTTTACAAAAAGCTACACATCTTGGTATAAGTGGTGTTGCAGGGAAATGGCTTGACTCATATCTGTCAAACAGAAAACAATAAGTTGTAGTAGATAGTCAAGATGGTGTCCCAGTATCTTCAGAATGGGGTACCATGACATGTGGAGTGCTGCAGGACTCAGTTCTGGGCCCCCTACTTTTTATTATATTTATAAATGATCTCCCTCTCTCTACGGAATATTGTAGATTCACCATTTTCGCAGATGACACTACACTACTTATTGATAATTCAGTAGATAAACTTGAGGTAACTGCAAATAAGGTTTTAAATGAAACGGTGAACTGGTTCAACATTAATGGTCTTTCTTTAAATTACTGTAAAACAAACTATGTTCAGTTCCACAAAACATCCAAAGATGAGCAAATAGTAGTAAAAATAGGTGAGCAGACAATAACCAGGGTAGATTCCTCAAAATACCTAGGCTTGCATATTGATAGCAAACTGAATTGGTCAAACCACATCGTGGATCTATGCAAAAGATTAAGTTCAGCAACATATATATTGCGCATTGTTTCTTCTTATAGAAATATGGAAACCATGAAGTCAGCATATTATGGTTACTTTCTTGCAATTATGGCCTTTGGAATTATATTTTGGGGAAATCAGCCACTGGCTAAAAAAGTACTGTGTGTACAAAAAAGAGCCATAAGGATCATGTGTGGAGTCCATCCTAGAGCCACATGCAGGAATCTTTAACATTTCTTGTATTGTAAATTGCAAATGTATGCCCAAATTTGTATTTGTAATACCGAATATTTTTATTGTAAATATATATTTTGCAATATTTATTTCTCTGTAACACTTATTATTTTGTAATCTGTATCTATCTCTAAAATGTATTTTTTGTAGTGGGACCTAAGTTATTGTTTACTGTTTTTTGTTTTGAAATCTCTATCTATCTCTAAAATGTATTTTTTGTAGTGGGATCTAAGTTACTGTTTACTGTTTTTGTTTTGTTTTATGTATTACCATAAATTCTGGCCAAAAGCTTGTAAAATTGACATGTTCCATATCCTGTGATAGTGTCACAACATGGATCACCGGAACAAGAGATAAATACATAAATAAATAAATGTAGCAAGAAACACTGTTTTACTTGCAGTTTCATAGAAAATAATATAATGTGTTATTTATTTTTGCAGTGATGGATTTCATTTGTTGTGTATAATATTTTTCTTCAATATAGCTTATTAATGGAAAAATTTTCAAGGACATGTTGAAATGAATCCAACTTGAACAGCTTATAATTTACTACAATACCACAATCTTAAATGAAGTGCCTGATGTAGGTGTATTTTTTCATACTCACATTATTTTGCTCATAAATGATGTTTCTCTCCTCTGAGATGAGTTTTATTTACATGTATTCTACAGGTTTTATATGTATTTTGCGTTAATTCCAGTTTTTGTAATGTATTATGTTTCATTAACAGTGGTCATAAATAGAAGATACACATTGTTTCAATAGCTTTTTAATTAAACTTCCAGGAACAGTAAGACACATATGAGAAAAATCACGTAAGCAGAAATGTAAAGAATGTGTGTCGTCTCTGGTGCAGAGCTCCCTATATTTGGGAACCTTCTTCTTTGGACTAGCTGGTCTGGCGTGAACTTTCTGCTTGTGATATGTGTAACAGCCATAATTTCACATGTATAAGAGTTCAATAAATGTATATTTCATATCAAAGTAAGTTATCTCTCGACCCATCTCCTACGATAACCACGGTGGTGACCCTGACACCATCGATGTCTCATGCAGCATAATTTGTACTTGTTTTTGTCATTCACTCACACTGCATGCCAGACTGCATTGTTTATGCCACAATGCATATACCTGTGACTTTCAGTGCAAGTGTAATGGGCCCCATTAATTCTGCTGATTGCAACATGAGTGGACAAGTCTGCCTCCTTCAAACTTGGTTAAAAGTGAACAGTTATTTATGCCCAGCCATGCCGGCAGCCACCTAACCTTATCCAGTTCAACATGGGCACTGCCTAGTGTGGCAGCACAACAACAACAAAAACATGGACAGTGCCTGCCACCTAAAGACATTGCGGTCTATCCTTCATGTAAATTGTTATCTTTGGAATGGCTTGGCACACCGGCAAATTTCCAGGACTGTGAATCAAACATTATAATGTACAGGGTAGCACATTCTCATTTATGTAGTGTTGCACCCCCCCCCCTTCCTCCCCCCACCCTGCATGCTGTTTTGGTGACGCCGGTCACAACTAGACTGTGCCAGTTTCCTCATTCCTCGACTGTCACACCGTGGTTGCACCATGACTGCCTTCTGCTCGCTTTTGTAACAGTGCCAGCAATTCCACCTGCTACAGTTCCTGGGGCCACCACCCGCAGGCCCTCAGTGGCACTCTCTCCAGCAAGAACACCACTGGAAAATGGAAGTTGGAGTGGACCCAACCAATGCTCGACACAGTTGGTAACCTTAAAACTGCCATAGCCAAAGCCATCACATTTGTCCACCCTGACCCTGAGGCCCGTGTCTTGATCATGATTGGTGCCAGTGATTCAGCTGTGGGTGCCGTTTTGCAGCAGCTCTGTGGTGTCTCTGGCGCAAAGCACCCTATATTTGGGAACCTTCTTCTTGAGACTAGCTAGACTAGCTGAATTTAGGTCACACAAAAACACTACAAAAAGTCTGGAACACTTCCAATGATGTGTGGTTCTCAATTATTAAAAAAATTATACATAGATCCCATACATTTAACTGGTAGCTCAGTTGTTCCAATTTTGTTTCAGATTCAGTGTTATGATGAACTGTATGTAGCAAGACATAATAAAATTTTTGAGTAATCTGAAATGGAATCGTGTCATACATCTTTAGCCGCACACCATGTTCCTAGGATCCTAATCATCTCCTGTCTGCGCTTGTTTAGTACACAATTATTGATGTTTATAAATATGGGACAATGCAAATAATTTAAATCACTACATTATCATTTCTGTTAATATAGAAAAAAACCAAACATTCTAAAAATTTTGTTTAGGACAATAGTCACCATATTTCAACTTCATATTAATCAGAGCTGCTTATGAAATTATAAATTTTCTAAAAGTGTATACAAACAAAATTTCAGGAAGATCATGTTAGGGGAGAAGAGAGACACATAGAGACAATAAAAGATACAGAAACGTTCTGCACATAATGGGGAAAGTGGGGTGGGAGTAGGGACAGCTTTGACTCTTCTGTCTCAGGGACACAGCATCACCTCAGATCAGTCCCCATTACTTATTTAATCTTGACTCACACACACATATTGGAATAGAGTTTTATGCAACCCAGCAGAAATGACAGAGAGTTTAAATGAATTCTTCATAAATGTAATGAATGCAGATGTTGATGTAGCAGATTGTCAAAGTAAAGTAAATCTCTTTGGACCTCATTGAGAAGCTGATCATCTCACAGATAATAAAAAAATGTTTTAGTAAAGGATGTGGAAAATGTTTTATCATCATTAAAAAACAAAAATTCTGCTGGATGGAATGGGATACCTTCCAAAGTGATTGAAGTAGTATATCACATAATAGTACCTCCACTAATTCAAATAATCAACCAACTTTTGAATGAAGATGTTTTCCTGATAGATTGAAGTGTGCAGAATCAGACTTCTGGTCAAGAAAGAGTCACGTGAAGACACAGGAAACTATCAACCTAATTTTATTCATCTAGTCCTTTTGAACATTTATTGCATATTTCAAAACCAAAAAATCAAAATGTATGGCATAATAATCAACTTGTGGAAGAAGATGACATGGTCAAATTTCTTGGACTAAATATGGATAACAACTTAAACCAGAATATGTATGCTGATTTCTAATCCCAAAACATTAAACACTTTTGAATTTGCAATGCAAATACTAGCAAATGCTGCTGATGTAAGTACATGAATATCATAGTTATTTTGAATCTTTCATCAGATATGGTATATGCAGTTTTCTGGGAGATAGCATATCTTGAATATTGAAGTTGCAGAAGAAAATTAACAGACAGATATGATATTGCACTCAAAATGAATCTTGTTGCCCATTATTTTGGAAACGATAGTTGTAAATGTTCCCTTTCTATACATTTACGAAATTATAATGTTATTACAGAGTGCACGAAAACTGTTAGAGTAGAATCATTTTAGTAATACATACAACAAAAAAAATGAAGAATTTTATGCATCTCATATACTAGCTGAAATTACAGCAGTCTCCACAGTATGTGAGAATGAAAATATACAGGGTGAAGAAAATTCGTGCACTCGGGCTTCGCAGCGCAACTCCTTACATGCCAGCGATAAATAAATGTCTCTCACAAAATTTTGTTCAGCGAGTACATCCTGGTAGAAAATAGATGTTAAAGAGCGGCAGTCTGGCAACACTGTAACAACATGTATGCTAACTATCTCTGTCAGCACACAGTCTTTGTGCTGTACAGTTGGAGCAGGGGATAGAGTTTTGGGTTAGTATGCAGCAGGTCAATGGTTTGATCCTGGGTTGAGGCCTATGTTTTTTATTTGGTAAATGTAGTGCAGGTGGTACAGTATCTGGCATCTTAATCATCAAGAGCAATTGCATTGGGTCCTCTAGAAAATACTTGCACTTACATAATACAATCATAGAAATGGAAGATTGGTCAGCTTTGAAAGAAACCCTTTTCATTTCACGGAATTTCACAATTACCTCATCCACTAGACGCGAAACCTGTTTTCTTTGTATCCTCCTCCAATGGTCCCAGAGATTAGTAGCAACTATTATTCTTGCTTCGTTCAGATCCATACATTTTGTTAGGGCCTTATGTTACCAAAAAGACTACCAATGTGCTTTGTGAATAATGTCCAAACTCAATTACTATTTGTATGTGTTATCACCATGGTCCCATGTCTTTCAACACTGAATCTGGTAACTATATGCTGTTTAGTACATATTTCAATGCATTATTATTATTATTCCATCAATGGGGCACAGAGAAATTCAAAACAGAACATTTCACAATTAGCGATGCTGGTATGAATCATGCAGACAGATAACTGTCAGAGGGGTAATTCATGTTACATGGAACAGCCACATCGTTAGCATCTTGAAACTGATATTGTTTTTGTAGTTATTCTGTCCTATGAGAGGTCATTTGTTTCAACTGTCTATTTCTTATTTGTCTAACCATGTATTTGTTATGTTCAGAGTTACAAAATGTTGTAAATTTAGGATACATGTGACCTAAGAAATGGTGTATATTACAGTATGAAGTGTCAGAATGAAATTAGCAAATAATAATAATAATAAAAATTAAAAAAATGCATTCCAACCCAGGATCGAATCCATGACTTCCTGCATGCTAATCCAAAACTCTATCCACTGCACCAACTGTACAGCACAAACAACATTTACTGATATAGGTAGTTACCATACATGTGGTTACAGTGTTGCCAGATTGCCACTCTTTAACATCCATTTTCTGCCAGATGCACGTGCCGGCCAGAATTTTGCAACAAACATTTTTTTATTGTTGACACGTGAGGAGTTGCACTGCAAAGCCCGAGTGCATGAATTTTGCTTCACCCTGTATGACAAATTATAGTAAATGTGAAGCCAGAGCCTCTAAAAATAAGGTTGCAGAAGATTCTGTTTAAGAAATTCTACTCTTTAGCAGAACAGCTCATACACAATGAACTAATAATTTGTCTGTTTAAGAAATTCTACTCTTTAGTAGAGCAGCTCATACAGAATGAACTAATAATATGAGTGGGGTGAAACTTAATATTGGATTTTTATCTATAAAAAGAACTGTACCTGTACATTACTGTATCTTCACTGCCACTACTGAAGCATGCATCACAAAGTTTGATTAGTGTGCCATACAGCTACTTCAGGGCCCCACCAGAGGTTGCTGATCATGGTGCAGTGTCTCAGCTTCCTGTAGCCAATAGCCAGAGGCCCCTGGTGGGCAAATGCGCTTTACATTGCTGTGAACTGGGTCCAGCTGGCAGTCTGTACCCATCACCAACCAGTCTGTACCAGTCCTGTACATGTCATTAAACTATATTGTATTAATTATATTTGTGATGTCATGCCAAGACCTAATAAATAGTTGTTGATACCTCACAACTGTGCCTTTTATTGTGTTCAGAGTCAGAATACAGCTACGATGAGTCAAACTTCTATGTCTTCAACTTCAGGACTTTCATGTGATCTACTTCAGGGACTCTTTTTTCATCTACTTCTCCATGGATGTGGTACTTCCATCACTTCTATGGCAATGACAACTTTTTATGGCTATCTTAGACCTAATCACTGCTATGTTGACAGTATAGGCTCCACTCTCTCTTGGTATACCACTACAGCTTTCTGCCAACTGAAAACCCTATCACAGCTTATCAAGCTTCTGGCTAATGGCTCCACAAACACTTTGTCACATTTCAGGTAGCAGAAACAGAAACTTGTCTGGCTTTGTTTTTGTCTTGGACTCCTCCTCACACCTACATTTTGTTGTGCTGAATAGACCCCTTTTCAGGCTCAGCTTCCATCTTTTTTTGATGTCATGCATAATTTGTTGTCTTCTTATCATCGCTTGCACACTCATGCCATTGCTGCTTGTGTCAAATTTTTCCCATGCCATGGGTAGCCGCATCAGTCTCAGTGTTGCTTTCTTTTTTAACCCCATAATGAATCCTAGGCAAATTTGTGGTCATAGATGCAATCCTGCCCCTTAGCACCTGACAGGGTAGCCTTTGCTGTGAGGATCCATCCTTGAATGTTGTTTATCAAATCAAAGTGGAAGATGGGTGGGGGGATGGGGGGTGTTGATGTATAGCAACAGGCTTGCTAAGCAAAGAGACAGTTGCTGCTGTTCACACCAGGAAACCTTGCCACATTGGACAACTCTGCTGGCTACAACATGAAGGACCACTGAATGGCACTTCCATCTTGCCACTCTTGTTGTGTGGAATGTGAAACATATGCTTGGCTAGTTTTCCACCTTTGGCTCCCATCAAACATGATCTGGTAAGCTACAAAAAACAGCATGTTCCTGTTATTGATCAATTTGCCACTGCCGTGCCTTACAAATCTGTAGTCCATCCTATCACATATTTGGTTGTTAACAATCCTCATATGGAGTATGGGTTAGACACTTTAGTTGCCTTTGGATTTTCTGCTGTTGCAACATTCTTTTGGTCTTTCTGTCCTACATCATAATATGCAAATACTGATGCATTGTCTCTGCTGCTCCTGGGGCCCAATCTGTTTTTTGCTCAGAGTGAACCATTTTGTTTTCCACTTATCATAGAAGCATGGCAGACTACTGATGGTTTCCCTATTGCTAGCATCAGGATTACATCCCCAACAGCTAAAGACTCAGGCCTTAAATGCACTGATAGCAATGTGGAATGTTTGGCAGTTACCTGACGTAAGTGTTCAAATCAACAGGTGGCACCATGTACTGTTTTCCCCCTTGACCAGTGCTCATGCTCCTTGGGAGAGACCTTCCTTAGGCAATTTTTGGTTGTTGGTTGTTGACACCTTTCTCAAATTTGCTGTATTGTTTATTGTCCATGTACCACAGCATATGTGACTAATATGGCACTATCTTCTGGCCTACCTTGTACAGTGTTTTTGGATGAAGTGTTACTACACCTTCACTGCCACAACTGCAGTGTGTGTCACAATTTGAGTAGCACACCATTTGGCTGCTCCAGATCCCACATGACAGTTCCAGTCGAGGTCTGTTGGCTCAGCTGCCTGCAGCTCTGGCTGGCGGTATGCACCTGCCACCAAGCAGTCTGTACCTGTCCTGTACATGCCACTAAACGTTTTTGTATTACTTATGTTTATGCTGTCACACCATGACATAATAAATAATTGTATGTTTTTCACTACTGTGTCTTTTATGTGTTTGGACTTGGAACAAGGATATTATTATTAAGATCAGCTGGTATTTGGTTGTGGTGAAGTTTTACTACGAATTTTTAACAAATCTTCTTTACTGAAACCAAGTAAGTTTCATAATGTATGTTATGAGACTAACAAATCACAATTCATAATTCTCACCTAATTATTTGGATCCAGTAATAGAAGATAATTGTTAGTTGTATGACAAACCAAAGTAGTCACTGTAAACAGGCTGCTGTGTTACGAACATTGGTAACTGTTTCCAAGATGAATCTTTCACTCTGCAGCAGAGTATGCACAGTTTTGAAACTTCCTACCAGATTAAAACTGTTTGTCAGGGCAGGACTCAAACCTAAAACCTTGCTCGTAACCTGCCCTCATAGCTTCATTTATGCCTACTTTCTTAAGTGTTGTTCATCTTCGTAGCTGAGTGATCAGTGCGGCTGACTGCATGCAGGGGGCCTGGGTTTGATTCTCAGCCAGGTTGGAGGTTTTCTCCACTTGGGGACTGGGTGTCATGTTCTCCTCATCATCATCTTATCATCATTGATGCACAAGTTACTAAAGTGGCATCAACTCAAAAGACTTGTGCTATGTGGCCAAACAACCCTGGATGGGGTGTCCTGGTCAAAAATGCCATATGATCATTCATTCATTCTAAACTGTTATTACACAATAAGTATCAATCCAGTTTTGTTGGTCTTAAGGTAGTAATGGAAAAGAGACAGCATCTATTTATTGTGACAGGTTTTTTTCTTCCAGAGAAGTGATTTTATAATGTACCTTGGCTTGTTCCACCTCCCTAAAGGTTGTCCTTCATGATGGAATGTACAGAATACAATAAATAGCTGGCTGAATGAACACTGATATTTGTCATGCAGCTAGCAGAGATCTTCAACCCTTATGAGATGATTTGCAGACAGTGTGTCTGATAAGCAATATTTTTAATTTTCCTTTGATTCTGTATGCTGAATCCTAGACAAGGAATCAAAGTTTACATGGAAATTAATTTTCTCTGCAATGCTGTGGCTATGAAAAACACGGTTAAACTGCAACTTATTTTTATTGTTATTAACAAATACCATTAATGGATTAACACATTAGAAAGTGATTGTCAGGATTCCAAGATATTTGAAGGTGTCTCTGCATTATGTACAGTTATTTATTTGATATTATATTCTTACTGCTCACTGTCTCTGAATTGTGAATTTATTTACCTAAATTGTTTTGTCCCCGATAATAATTCCACATGATGAAGAGAGTGAAAATATGCAGTCAGCACCTTGGTTTTTAAGGCAACATATTGAAAGACAGTTCTATATGCAAAGCTATGTGAGTGTGATGGTGGGTGGGTGGGTGGGGGGGGGGGGGAGGAGAAGTAGGGGGGCTGGGCCATGGGTGCATGCACGTACATGTGCTTGTTATAATAGAACAATATATAAGAAGCATATACGGCCTGACAGATTCTCAAATGATGCTATAAATCTTTGAAAAATGTGTAAACTCTATAATGAGAAGGGTGCACGCATGTGCATGTGCATGCTATAATAGAATAAAATAGAGGCAAACATTCCATGTGGGAAAAATATATATAAAAAACAAAGATGCTGTAACTTACCAGACACCATATGTGCAGATGGATATGTGTGTGTGTGTGTGTGTGTGTGTGTGTGTGTGTGTGTGTGTGTGTGTGTGTGTGTGTGCGAGTGTATACCTGTCCTTTTTTCCCCCTGAGGTAAGTCTTTCTGCTCCCGGGATTGGAATGACTCCTTACCCTCTCCCTTAAAACCCACATCCTTTCGTCTTTCCCTCTCCTTCCCTCTTTCCTGATGAAGCAACCTTGGGTTGCGAAAGCTTGAAATTTGTGTGTGTGTTTGTGTGTTTTTTATCGTGTCTATCTACCAGCGCTTTCTCATCTGGTAAACTATAATAGAATAATACATATATGAAGCATATATAGCCTGACAGATTTTCAAATGATGTTATAAACATTTGTCAAATGTGTAAGCTCTGTAATGATATTTTCATTCTGATTTTGTTTATAAAACAGTTGCGTAGTCTTCATCAGATTCTTGTAAAACCCTTTCCTGTAGGTGCTCTTTTTGTTTGAACTGCTAGCAGAAGGCAATCATGTTTTTATCTCTGTATCATGTAGACCAACAACATTTGCTTGAAAGTTACAATGTTTTTACTTAATATTGTCATTATTCCTTGGGCTAACTTTGATTCTTAAATGTTTTTGCAACCTCTTTGAATGATGAGCATCAAGTTAACTTAGACTTTACTAGTGTGGTGATGTTACTGATCAACCACTATTGCTGCAGCTGTAAATGTGCATTGCATGGTCAGTAAAAGAACCTGCATTTATTCTTAATTCATGTTATGTAGTCCAATACTTTTTAAAGAATCATTGAAATGCAAAGCAAACACTGACTTTGAAATATTGATATTTCATATCAAAGCCATACATCACCCTGTTAGCAGCAGGCCAACCATTACTGATTACGCCGATTTCTGTATCAGCTCCTGTGCCATTAAAATAGTTCCACTTTCTCTACTTGAGGTTAATCCTATACAGTAAAATGTAATATTCAGTTCAAGAGAAAGAGGAATTATATTGTGTGTTGACTACATTTTAGCTTTTTATCAGGTTGGGCGTCATGAAATTTTATGCATAGTATTACATTTAGTGGATGACCATTAATGTCTGTTCCTTGTCCAGTAGGTCATTTTTACTTGTTTGAAATTACAAAATATGACTCTTTTAATTAAGATTCAAAGAGTTTGCTGTAAACTAATTGTAAGCATCTTTTGTTATTTTCTGAACTGTGTCAGGCATATAAGACTGAGAATCTTTTATTAGTGTGCTTGTGTCATAAAAAGTCCTTTAAAGTCACCCATGTAGTTTAAGAACAGAAGTTGACCTAATATGGCACTATTTAAAATCTCATATTTTACTCTTCTGTTCCTGTTTGTTAATATGACCCTCTTGCTTTCTGTCTTACAGTTAATGTCTATAAACTGAACCTCATTTGTGCATCATTTTTTTGTGTAATAATCTTCCATGCCCTTCTTGAATTATTTTTAATGCATGTGTTGTTTATTTGGTTGTTTGCTGTCCATATAATATTCAGTTTTCAGACATAGTCATAGATTTTGGTTCACATATACAAAGATTTAATTAATGTATGTAAGTGCACACATTGATATAAATAGTGATGATCAGAAGTTATTATATATATCATTGTGCATAGGGTGCACTTTTTATGAGTCAGTGAAGAAATTCACAATATAATTTATAAAGCAGTTTCAGCTCTCAGTTATAACTAATCCTCTTCACCACAAGGATGTCTCACATTTTGCGACACAATACTTTGGTTTCATGTATTAACCATCCACTCTCCTCACATTTGAACTATGAAGGGAAAAGGTTTGTTTGTGATCGTGTTAGTGAAATAATTAAAGACAGACTTGTAAGGGATAGAACAATCTATCAGCTTCCTGAACATCCTTCCAACAACAGCGAAGAAAACAAAATAAACACGAAAGAAGAACGAAAATACAACACTGCTGACGTTCCTAATTTAAACCAGCAGTATGTGATGCTGTAAATATGATTCCCAATTACCAAATCATGAATACGCTAGAACTAAAAATTTATCATCATAATGTGCAATCCCTGCATAATAAGATCAATGAAATTAATGTGCTATTAACACATGAACTTAATGATATCTCAATGTTATGCATTTCTGAGCACTGGCTTAACCCAGAATTAATCCAGAATACGAAAAATAAACAAATTTGTCTTGGCTGCTTACTACTGCAGGAAAAACAGCAATCAGGGTGGGGTAGCAATTTACACAAAGGATAATGTAGATTTTATTACACTACCTGACTTAACTAGGGCAAATGTCGAAAAGGATTATGAAATTGCAGCTATAAAAATTACTCAGTTCAACCTGGTTATTGCTACAGTTTACCGATCACCATCCGGGAATTTTGAACTTTTCTTAAACAAAATGGAGTCATTGCTAAATAAAGTAAGTAAAATGGATTGTGAATTGATAATCTGTGGTGACTTCAATATCGACTTCCTCACGAATAGTAGAAATAGGGAGACCATTTTGAACCTTGCAACGTCTTACAATTTAAAAGCTGAAGTAAAAACGGCTACCTGAGTATCAGAAACTTGCCACACAGCTCTTGATCAGTTTCTAGTCAAGAAGAGTTTACACTACACCTCACTAAAAATTTTCAATGCAGGTTTTAGTGATCGTCTTGCTCAAATATTAAGCATAAAAGTACAAGGCAGTGTTATTAACAACATGTCTTTCAGAACAGCATATTGAAGTTATAATCAGCATAATGTAAACTACTTCAACAACTTATTACAGAAAGAAAAATGACTAGGAGTGTACAAAATGAACGATATAAATGAAAAATTCAACACTTTCATTGGTACATTAACCCATTTCTTTGAACTTGCATTCCCACTGAAAACATTAACCATACGGGGGAACTCTAGAACAAACAGCTGGATCACAAAGGGAATAAGGGTTTCATGCCAGAAGAAAAGACTACTTCATGAAATATGTAACTCAAAAAATTCCTCACCTGCAGTACACACATACGATAAAAAAATACTCCAAAATATTAAGAAAAGTAAGAACAGCAGCAAAAATAATGCATAATGATGAAATCATTTATAATTCAGCTAATAAATCAAAGGCTATGTGGAGTGTTGTAAAAAAAGAATGTGGAGAATACAGACAACCTTACAAAAATATAACACTATCACATAAAAATAAAAAAGTAACAAATCCCTTAGAAGTAGCCAACACATTTAACAACTTTTTCACAGGTGTTGCTGATAATATGTTACAATCAAACTTTAAGAGCACCCAGGCAAATGAATATAAAATAAGTGCATGTAGAGGATCAGTTCTGTTTCACAAGATGAAGTAGCTAAGGCAATAAAAGGACTAAAAAATTCCAAATTGGCAGGTATTGATGGTATACCTGCAACAATGTTAAAGAAGAGCACATCAAACCTAACGGAAGTACTCACACACTTATGCAACTGCTCTCTTCAGGCAGGCACTTTCCCTGATGTGTTGAAAACATCAAAAGTTATTCCTGTATATAAAAAAGGGGATAAAGACAATGTAAATAACTACAGACCCATCACAATTTCCTCCTGCATCTCTAAAGTGCTGGAAAAAGTTATGTATGAGAAACTTATGAAATTTATAAATAAAAACAGCATCCTATGTAGTAAACAACATGGATTCAGAAACAAGAGGTCAACGACAACTGCTGTCTATGAGTGCATCAATTCCATCCTAAACCTGATGGACAAAAAACAGGAAACAATAGGAGTCTTTATTGACTTGTCAAAAGCTTTTGACATGGTGGACCATAAAATTCTGCTATCAAAGCTAGAAAGATATGGTATTCGAGGTCTGTCCAACAAGTTGATCAGTTTCTTCCTGACTAATTGTATGCAGGCAGTGTGCATCAAGCACACAAATATTGAACTAAAAACTGTATCTAATCACTTATCTGACTATAAACAAATTAAATGTGGGGTACCCCAAGGATCAGCATTGGGACCCCTTCTGTTTCTTCTGTACATAAATATTTGCAGATGACACCACAATTCTACTAAAAGGAGATGACAATGAACAGTTACAGCAGACAGTAAACACGGTCATGAAACAACTTAGCAGCTGGGCACAGAGTAACCAGCTTGTAATAAACAGTAAGAAAACCATTGCTCTAAAATTCCACAATGTTCCTAACAAGGACCTGTTTATCCCATCAGTCTCTATCAATGTCGAACCAGTTGGTAACAATACTGAAACCAAATTCTTAGGACTTTGGCTGCAGAGTAACATCAGATGGAATAAGCATATTGAATATCTCAATGCAGAACTGAGCAAAACATGTTACCTTCTTTGTTCATTAAAATCATGCTGTAGTGAGAAAACAGTATTGAATGCATATCATGCGTACTTTCATTCTTGTCTTAGATATGGGGTCACCTTCTGGGGAAACTCTAAAACAGCTAATAGCACTTTTAAACTACAAAAAAGGGCCATTAGAATCTTGTTTGGGTGCAAGCCTAGAGACTCTTGTAAACCCCTGTTTAAGAAATCTGGTATTCCTCCATTACCATGTATATACATTATGGAAACCCTTTTGTCCTTTAAATTAAATGTAATAGGCAAGGACCGGAGACTGCAAAAAAACTGTGATATACATGAGCACTTTACCAGACAAAACAGAAACTTACATATGACTCAAATCAGCACAGCACTGTGCCAAAAAGGTACTTTTCATAAGGGAGTTAAGCTTTATGCCAAACTTCCTGAAAACATAAAAGCTATCACTGAGGTCAATACATTTGGAAAATCTCTTAAGTCATATTTACAGCATCACTGCTTTTACTCCATTGAAGAATATTTAAATTTTGAAATGCGTTATATAAATACTTACGTGTAAAGTGTATTATGGTAACCTTAAGTATGTATGCCTTGTAATGACTTTCAGCCTGTATATTTATAACTTGACTTGTCCAATGTCTTATGCATAAGCTGCTATGTAGCCAACAGGACCAATAAAAATACAAATACAATACAATACAATACAATACTCACATTTGTTTCACATTACTGTTACTAAATCGGCACTGCAGTAACAATTTCTTAAAGACTGAATTATGGGTGCCATATAATGGTAGAGATTTTCCCACTGTTCTTCCTGTATAATTCTATAAATATTTCTAGTGTATTCATTATTATCCAGTTTCTTCAACAATACTTTCTTTTCCTTCCAAAAACAAAATCAAACAGAATGTGTTAGTGTTTTATCTGGATAACAATGTGTTTGTTAATATGTTGGTATCCAGTTCATTAACAATAGTTGGATCTATCTTGAGTTCTCAATGGCTGTTGCAATGTGTTGTAGAAATGACTAGTGAAAACAGTAGATTTGAGAAAATAAATCTTGGAAGAAGGCTGTTACTGAAAACATTATGATCCAAGCTGTACTGCTTAGTTCAATCAAATTAAGATTGACAAATCAGTCTTATCCATGTCAGACATCCCACCTTGTCAAATCTACAATATATTTATGCTTTTTCAGGTATGCTTTGTCCAGGGCTTCTCGTATCAATTAAAAAGTTAAAGCATTTTGAGACTATTGTGAATTGTGTTCTTAATAATGTTCACAATATCATTCTAGCATTAACTGCAGTTTCATTTCAGATTGTTGCTTTCACTTGTAAATATTACGTGATCACTTACCAAAATTTCTTTGTAAAGATGGGAGACATTACAGAACCTTACGCTAGGCTTCAAGCTATCAGTATTTACTATAAGGATACCTTAGTGTTTTCAGTTTATTCATTTCTTTACCAAGATTATTACATTGCAGTAGAACCAGTTTTTTCTTCTTAATCTCCTGATTACTAACCTTGACTTTTACAGTTCCATCTGTAATGATGAACTGTCTATGAGCTTGATGAGTTGTACTCAAAAATTCAGATGACATCATTTGCTAAAATCCTTATCCTAATTTAGCTGGTGTGACCATAATCATCAGGTCTATTCATAATTATATTGATGGTATGAATATAATAGAGGGAAACATTCCACATGGGAAAAATATATCTACACTAAAATATATCTACACTAATAAACACAAACACACACATTTTGTGTGTGTGTTTGTGTTTGTTAGTGTCTCTATCAACATACAAACGCTTTCGTTTGGTAAGTTACATCATCTTTGTATTTAGATATAATTATATTGATGGATACTCCTGATGTGAACTGCTCTAGTTCTTCAAATTAGCTTCAAGGTTTAAGGTTAGCTGTTCCTTCTGTAACCATGCAATAAAGTGAATAACTCCACAGTCATATTACAAATACATTCCATCATAACATCCTGCATGGAAAAGCACCTACAAACTTCACATTGGAAACCATTTCATACTACTTTGTGACAATTTCAACACTCAACCAACCTAACAGTTCAGCTGATATTAGTTATTTAATGAACAAATTGTGTATATGATTTCCAAAAGGTTCTTACCATTTCTAACATATTTAGTTGAGGATATTTATAGCAAAATGCTCAGTCAATTTATGAATGTTTCACCATTCAGCTGCGTAATTTGGCTAACGAAAGATATTCAACAACAAATGTTTTATGCAGCAGTTGGAATACCAAAGAAATAAAATCTTAATTTAGTGAATGTGAATTAGGATCATATGAGATGCTTTCTCAGCATCATTGACATTAGAAAAATTTTACAGTTGTATGTGATGAAATTTTATTATTTTCAGAAAAAGTTTACACATAATAATTTCATACTCAGATTATTGGTTTCCTTTATCATTTGTTCTTAATATTAAACATTATATACAAGATTATTTACAGCATTTAAATAACTCCCACAATTAAATACTGTACTGTAAATGTAGGATTAAAGATTACTTATTTGCTAGAATATTTTGATGAGAATGCAGTTATTCCCATACATTATATGACTTCCTGAATCACTTGTTCACTTTTCTTTGGATCAGCATATGATGATGTAAAATATACATCAACATTAAAAAAGAAAGTGTACAAGTTTCTTTTAGACACACACACACACACACACACACACACACACACACACACACACACACATACATACACACTTTCAGGCATTTGAAAAACAATGCAAAAATGTTCATTGTTAATTTGACTAAGTAATATTGTACTGAGGAATAGCATTTAATAAATGAATGTGATCACAGATATGACCATTAGCACTGAAGAATGCTGCCTATTCAATCAGTCTAAATCTTTGGTAGAGACACACCTCAAACTTTGGATTTTTTTATCACATCTTACAGAAAAGGAACATTCATTCATCCATTCAGACTATATAGTTTAGTATTCTCCTTCTGTTGAGTGCTACAAGCAATTTTCATGTAGTTACACAATAATTTTAATTACTATAATGAAGTCTTGCTCTAATTACATCAAAAACAACATAATTTTCTACTACTGGTCCACCACTTGTCTTTATTACACTGACAACTTTTTATTGTTTATGTACAATTTGAAAGATTACTACTTTTTTCGATGCTTGAGTATCACTTGCCTAATGGCTCTGTATGTCTGTCACAGCTTTTGTTTGTATGGAAAACAATAAGCATCCTAATGCTTAAAAAATAGTCTAAATTAACTTTGTAATGAGTCAACAAGTCAACATTATTATGAATTTTGAATCATTCTTCATAAGTATCACTTGCTGCAAAGAAAAAAGTATGCACACTGGGAAAACGCACAAGCAAATTGCCTTCCCCATTAAAGAACACACCGGCAGGGATCTTGTTAATGGTAAATCTTAAGTACTGTTTGCTATAGCATTTTAACTGACTTAAAAGTACAATTGAACATGACATTTTAACAGTCTAACATTTATAGGAAACGTTTATAGAAGACTCATCAATAAAGATGGAAATGTAAAGTGAGTACAAGAGTGAGTCCTATTTTCTTCTGAATTATGGCCAGATTAACTATAGGCATTTTGCTGTACTGATGAAGTTTCAGTTTGCGAGTATCAACTGGAGCAGAATTAAATACCAGGAAGTGGAGTTTTGGAAATTTTTAATATGAAAAACATGAAATTGTTTGCTATGCACATTAATGAAAATCTGTTTTAGGTGTAGCTGAATGCTCATGATGACATTTTCTGTTTACTGCGAAAAACAAAATTTGGGTTTTATTCGCAAACTGAACTTTCTTTTCTATCTGTCTGAATGAGATACAGTATTCTCAATATCTCACTGAGATAGTGAAGCACATTCTCATCCATAAACATGCACAGCATCTTTCTGTGCCTTTATTATTTTCCTTTCATTTAGGGCATTTATTTGCACTCACTTATCGAACATGTTCTGTTATTTAGCTGTCTTATAGGAAAATGATGATATAAAAGCTTTTGCACATAAATTTGTGAAGTATGTTGTAAACTTCAGAAAACTGTAGCTTTAATTTATTCCTATAATTGGGCTGCTCTGTATTATTCTGGCTGAGGACACACAGAAGACAAGGAAATAAGCCAATACATTTTAGACATCCTGAAAATATCTAATGATCAGATTAGTTTCATGCTAGTTGCCAGACGTAAAGGTGCAGATCACAGTGTCCAATGTGCTTAAAATATGTTTTGATGATGCCGTAGAGAACTAGTTGGAGAAAGAACTCAACTTTGTTTCCTCAGCTTTTTACAGCTGATGCAAATAAGCTGACCTTTGCTTAAGTACAGTACAGATCATCTTTGAAGGCACCAAACAGTCTTTGTATTTCCAAATGAACTGGGTTAACACCAGATTTGAAGTTAGTCTACCTATGTTCCAAGTACAGTGCTTTACAAACATTATTTCAGTTAACAGTACATCATAAAATCTGACAAGAATGTACCTCTTCCTTTGTTCTTTGTTTAATAAATTCACATAAAAATGAATTAGCTCAACACAAATAAAAATGAATATAGAGTGCTCCATGACTGGAGAGCCTCATGTCTATTTTTACATCCCATTACCTATACACAAATCCTGCTTTGTGAACTGTTTCATATATGACTAGCATTGTTACAAAAAGAGATAAGCTGGTATGTGAGAGAAACATTTGTTTCAAACACATGGCTCATGTAGATATTGCCCCTTTTCTACATGAATATACAAACAATGGAGGGACATAATAAATAGTAATGTATTGTAAGCAGAACTATGAGATAGCACATTGTCCTTTTGGCTGCGTATAATAGATTACACACTCAGACAGTTAACTTGTTTTGAATCTCATTCAAAAAGTTTCTCAAGTCCACTGAAATGTTTCTTTTCATTTAAAATAAGGGTCAATCCCAGTTTTTTTTCAAAACAGCCTTTAGACCTCAGTCTGGCTGTTAACTTTTTGTCATAGGTGTGTGATTTCTGCCATGTTCTCCTGTGGAGCTCGCTGATTGTCAGTCTGGCTGGCTTTGTTTTGTTGTTGTTGATAGACACTGTTCTGTAGCTGTTGTTGTTGTTGCTGCTGCTGCTGATGTTGATATGCTGCTCCTTGTTCCACTGCTGCAGTAGGTGTTGTACTAGGTGACGAACTAGGGAAAAAGCATGCACCGCTTCCATCATTCACTGGTGATGTCACATCTAGACAATCACAGCTCAAGCTCGAGTCGGACAATGTGGGGTCTCCTGCATATTTGGGAAGCAAGAGAAGACTCTCCGTAGACTTAGTGGGCTGCACATATCTATGATGGTGGCTGTGATGGTTGTGGTGTTGGCTGTCGTGGCCGTAAGAAGTCTGTGTCATCCCTTGTGCTCGCCGGTCTCCACTGCGGCCCTGCTGTGATGAGCCACCTGCCTGGAACAGGGCAATGACTTGTAATAAGCTAATAACAGCTCCCTATGCTCTTCATTCTATCTGAACTATACATAATGCAGACAAGCAGGAACCTTGCCAAATACAGAAAATTGAAGTACTTTTGAATCTGCTGTAACAAACAATATTGCAAATTAAGTTTTTGTTTTTAAGATAGGAATGTACATCAAGCACAGACTGAGTCTGCATGACAGATTAACAGTTAACTGCTGTGCATGTTGTTATGTTTGGGTGTGCTCTGCATTGAGGTCATCAGTATGACAAATTCACAGTCTTGCACACTATGCAGTGTACAAATAAAGTTTTATGTCAATATTTAAATGAACATATAGATTTTGCCCTAGATACAGATTTTACATTTCTTTCATAATACATTTGTACCCTCTGCCAACCTACATTGCCCATTGTGATAGAATTCTGCCAAAAAATCAAAGATCAGCAGTTGGCTTTCAAGAGCTCTTTTATATTACGAGGGTAGTTTGAAAAGTTCTCAGAACAGAATAGAAAAAAAGTACTTACATAATTGAAACCTTTTTTATTTTTCAATGTAGTCTTCTTGTAGATTAATGCACTTGGTCCAGTGATGTTCCAGTGCCTTGATCTCATCTCGAAAATGAGTTTCCTCCAAGCCTGCAAAATAGTTGTCAACTCCGGCTATCAATTCTTCTTTTGAAGTGAATCTTCATCCAACAAGAAAAATTTTCAGTTTTGGGAAGAGATGGAAGTCTGACGGAGTCATATCAGGTGCATAAGGTGGGTGTGGCAAAACTTCATTCCTTAGTTTGTGTAATATTGTCATGGCGGAGGCACATGTTTTTGATCCAGCATCAAGAGTCGCAGAACCCATCTTGGAGATAATTTTTTCATTTATAATTCTTCTGTTAAAATGTGATATACCCTTTCAGAAGACATCTGGCAAGCATGAGCAATTTTATGCACTTTCAATCGGTGATCCTCCACGACCATTTTGTACACTTTTGCAATGATTTCTGGAGTAGTGAAACATCTTGGCTGACCACTGCACGGGTCATCATCTACACTCTCCTGACCAAATTTAAATTCATTTATCCACTTGGCAACAGTTGAATATGTGGGAGCAGAGTCCCCCTAGGAGCAGAGTCCCCCAGTGTATTGTGGAAATTGGCATGAATGTCCTTTGCTTTCATACCTTTCTTCATGAAATACTTAATCCCTGCTTGAATCTTGATTTTTTCCATCTTCACAAATCACTATGTGATAACAGCAACAGAGCCACATCACCACCACAGCTCTCTTCCAAGAGCACTGACGTGGCACGTGTTTACTGGCAACAGTCCAATGAATATCACGTGAACAACTTGTTGCACTAGCACTGACCTCTCATGGTGATTCTGAGAACTTTTCAAACCACTGTCTTGCTTTAAATATTCTTCATAGGAATGAGTAATCATCCAGTGTAGGCAGGTTACTTGATTACAAATGTTATACGAGGGGCATTTGAAAAGTCCAAGAAAAAATAAAAACTACTTACGTGTTTGAGGTAAACCTTTTTTATTTTTCGACATAGTCTCCTTTCCCTTCTGAATAATAGGAATTGCCCAAGTCTGCGAAATAGCTATTAGTTGCTGCAATCACCTCCTCGTGTGAATAAAATCTTTGTCCCGCCAGACATTTCTTCAAATTGGGGAACAAACAGTAGTCCGAGGGAGCCAAGTCTGGAGAATATGGGGGATTTGAAACGAGTTGGAATCCTATTTCCATTAATTTTGCAACCACAACTGCTGAGGAATGTGCTGGTGCATTGTCATGATGGAAAATGACTTTTTAGCAGTCCAATCGGAGGGGTTTTTCTTGCAGCTCGGTTTTCAGATGGTCCAATAATGATGAATAATATTCACCTGTAATAGTTTTACTCTTTTCTGGATAGTCGGTGAAGATTATCCCTTTCGAATCCCAAAAGACAGTTGCCATAACCTTTCCGGCTGAAGGAATGGTCTTTGCCTTTTTTGGTGCAGATTCTCCCTTGGTAACCCATTGTTTAGATTGTTGTTTGGTCTCAGGAGTATAGTAATGTATCCATGTTTCACCCACAGTGATGAAACAATGCTTAAAGTCCTGCAGATTCTTCCTGAACAGCTGCAAATCATTCTTGCAACACTTCACACGATTCCATCTTTGTTCAAGCGTGAGCAATTGCGGAGCCCATCTTGCAGATAGTTTTCTCATGTCCAACTGTTTATGCAAAATATTATGTACCTGTTCATTCGAGATGCCCACAGCACTAGCAATCTTACGCACCTTAACTTCTCTGTCATCCATCACCGTATCATTGAATTTTATCGATGATTTCTGGAGTCGTAACCTCTACAGGGTGTCCAGAATGTTCAGTATCACTTGTGCCCATATGGCCATTATGAAATTTTTGAAACCACTTATAAACTGTTCTAATCAAAGGTGCAGAGTCACCACAATGTTTATCAAGCTTCTCTTTAGTCTCCTGAGGCGTTTTGCCTTTCGTAAAGTAATGTTTAATCACCACACGAAATTCTTTTTCGTCCATTTTTTGACAATCACTCAACTTCTTTGATTCACACGAATGCCAAACACAAAGAAATAGACCAATATGGCTGAAACTTGGTGCGCGTTCTTTCCAAAGATGCTACTAACTAAACATGACCTTGACACGCGCCGGTGGTGTCATTTCTCAGACTCTGCATGGACTTTTCAAATGCCCCTTGTATAATAGTTCACATTGTTCTAAAGTATTTGCATTTTACATGCATATCAGGACTGAATAATATCTAAGAAAACAATATAACGATATTGAATGTTTGAAGTACTTTATATTCTGGCAACTGCTTAGATGTCAGATCAATGTGATTAAATATTTACAAATAAGTACACAACATTTAACGATACTGTTTAAGTACATGCTTCATACCTTGGTGCTCTGGGTCCTGCTGTGGCCTTTCCCACTACTCTTCACAGATGTAGTGTCTAGGTAACCATAACCAAAGCCATATCCACCAAAGGCTTTTGTTGTTAGGTTGTCCCAAGATTTGGCAGGTTTTGCTGGATTATAAGACGAAAAGTTAGAGTCTTGTTGCTGTGAACTTGATGGATGATGATGATGATGGTGATGGTGATGGTGATAAGAGTTAGATGTTCCTTGCTTACCAGATGCTGTTTTGGTTGAGTGATTTCGGCTTGATGTTCCCTGCTGCTGGAAAAGAAAAAAAATGAGATGGAAATAAATTATTATATATTTTCTAAAACTGTCAGACTGCACAGTTTATAGTGATATTAAATATTGTATTAGATCCATCCTTCATGAAATCCTCCCCACTCCACCAAGAGTGTCTTTCCACCGTCCACCTAACCTTCGTAACTTCTTGGTTCATCCCTATGAAATCCCCAAACCACCTTCCCTACCCTCTGGCTCCTACCCTTGTAACTGCCCCTGGTGTAAAACCTGTCCCACACACCCTCCCACCACCACCTACACCAGTCCTGTAACCCAGAAGGTGTACACGATCAAAGGCAGAACCACGTGTGAAAGCACCCACGTGATTTACTAACTGACCTGCCTACACTGTGAAGCTTTCTATGTGGGAATGACCAGCAACAATCTGTCCATTCGCATGAATGGACACAGGCAGACAGTGTTTGTTGGTAATGAGGATCGCCCTGTGGCTAAACATGCCTTGGTGCACGGCCAGCACATCTTGGCACAGTGTTACACTCTCCGAGTTATCTGGATACTTCCCACTAACACCAACCTGTCAGAACTCCGGAGATGGGAACTTGCCCTTCAGTATATCCTCTCTCCCCGTTATCCACCAGGCCTCAACCTCCGCTAATTTCAAGTTGCCGCCACTCATACCTCACCTGTCATTCAACAACATCTTTGCCTCTGTACTTCCGCCTAGACTGACATCTCTTCCCAAACTCTTTGCCTTTACAAATGTCTGCTTGTGTCTGTGTATGTGTGGATGGATATGTGTGTGTGTGTGTGTGTGTGTGTGTGTGTGTGTGTGTGTGTGAGTGTATACCTGTCCTTTTTTCCCCCTAAGGTAAGTCTTTCCGCTCCCGGGATTGGAATGACTCCTTACCCTGTCCCTTAAAACTCACATCCTTTCGTCTTTCTCTCTCCTTCCCTCTTTCCTGATGAAGCAACTGTTGGTTGCAAAAGCTTGAATTTTGTGTGTATGTTTGTATTTGTTTGTGTGTCTATCAACATGCCAGCGCTTTCGTTTGGTAAGTTACATCATCTTTGTTTTTAGATAAATATTGTATTAATATGATAAGCAAAGTTCTGACAGAATTCAGAACAGGGTTAGATGGGTTATTAAAGATAATTATTATAAAAAAGACATGCAAACATGGAAAAACACACACACAATTAACATGTAATTATGAATAAAAATACCATATTAAATGATTTTCAGAGTTAAAGAAACATCACTATTAACTGGAAGGAAGGAGTATGTACTATAAGCAACTTTAGCAACAATTCAGATATGAGTAAATGTGTCATGAGATTTTTAATTTACTTGTGATCTGAACATGACAGGTTGTAAAAAATGCATGTTCATAATCCATTTGTTTTGTGTGTCATATAAAAACAATTGTTGACTTCTGTTAACAAACCTCTTGTGTTGGGGGATCCCAGTAGAGCGTATCTGTACTTAGAGATGTGGTATATGACGCTGCACTGCTCTCACCACCAGTAGCACCAGGCACTGTACAACTGATTTCACTTGATGTACATGAGTGTAGGCTGCACTGGCTGACCAGACCAGCACCAAAGTTGAAATAGCGATGTGAACGTTGTGGTTGGGTAACTGTAGTTGTCACAGGAGCTGGCTGTGAGCCGGAACGCCCAGTTTTTTCTTTCCACCCTGGTGACAGAAATTAAATTAACTTCTGATTTTTTCCTACATTTGGAAAAACTTCTCACAGATGTCTGAAAGCTAACTTGAAATTGATTTCAGATTATCTTTTAAACAGTGAAATTATAAGTAAACTTAATAAAAATGTTGTAACTAGGAAATCAACCTTGAAAGTATTTCACAATTATATACTTCATAAGCAATTGATAAAAATTGAACACAGAGAGAGAGCATCCTATTTAAGAAGCCTAATACAAAGTACACTATATTTCAAATTAAGTCAACACAATAGGAAAACTGTGCTGATATGATGTAACAAACAGAGATACTGAAAGACAAAGAAATGTCTTGCTTTCAGAGCAATGCAACTACTTCTGGAGCTAAGGGAAACAATGAATGGATTTGAAATTTATGAAAGGTGATATCGGTGAGGGTCAGAATGGAAGTTAATTTGTGAAGTTCAGTAGTTTACAAAATGATTTCCAGGAAAGGTAATGGAATGTTACAAAGAGAACAGGTGAAGGGAACATAAAAATAGTAACAGTATGGAATTCGAGCTGTGTCACAGACATCTACTGCCTCCACATTTATCACAGGTATAAAACACATATATACTATAGTGTCTGAATAACCAGTGAATGAATAACAGCTTGATTCATAAGCAACAGAACAAATAACCACTTTGAGTACCCCTCTTCTACCAGGGTGAGATATCTTGTGCACTGATGTTACTGAATGCTCCTAGCTCCCATTATTTTTCTGTGTTACCCTTGACTAGACCATCCCCATTTTTATATGAATGTAATATTTGCTAACATTTAACCCATAGACAATAATTACAACCACTTCTGAATTTCATTGTAGCCAGCTGCACTATACAGCAGAATATTTATTCGTGATCAGCTGCATCACTGAAAGACAGGAATGAGGCTGATCTTGCATGATGGTAGCTGCATTTTTTATGAATCTGGTCAGCAACAAATTGTTCATAAACTCCGTAGTTCAGAAGTATCACTTATGTGATTTCTGGTTGCCAGCTGTGTATGCCTTTATTGAACAACAAAGATTTATTCTTTATATAGACTTCTCAGCATAAATAACATGCTGAGAGCATATGTTTTCAATTTTGAGACATGTTCATTCACAGTATTTGTCACATGAAAAGATAAGAAGAGACTTACAAATACACACAAAGAAAGAAAAATAACAAATTCAAAATGAGAATTTCTGAAAGGGAACTGACACGTCACAGAAACTGCATATGAAGTTATTACAAATGTCATAAATATATACGCATGGGACAGTTCAGTGAGAAACATACAGATACACTCTACCTTGTGGTCAATTCCAAAATCAAACAATTTAAGGTATTTATTTTCACTGTCATTTACATGTGTTTATTTGCTGAATAATCATCCACTGAAGCTCAGTTCTGGAGATGCAGTTCTGGAATGGCATTCAGCCAAATGACAGTCAATCTAAATCCAAACACTCAAAACATTTTTATTTTCAGTATTTCAGGAGGTAGCATAAACTTTTTAGCCATGAGAAATTCATGTTTGACTGTGAAACTTGTATATGGTTAGGGCTCTTCCACAGAACTCAACTTCACACTATTAGTTGATCTGCCCCCCCCCCCCCCCCCTCCTCTGTCCCAAACCAACTCCTTACTTCATCTGCTGTCTGCTGTCCTGAATCAGAGATGCAAGGAGATACTTAGCATGTATATGTCACTGTCATGCAATAAAGTTATGCTTGAAATGTGTCGCACAGAGTTCAGAGGCCACTGAAAAATGTCATCAGAAGGATCTCATGCAATGTAACAGGGAACAAGACCCACATTGTGCCTCTATAATCATAGAGGCTCTGAGAAGTTTCATTACACATACTTTACCAGTAATCACCGAGTTATTACAATCTGATAAAGATTGTAATTCTGTGTTATATAGAGCATATTATGGAAGCTTACAAGTAATTCTTTGCATTATAGTTTTATAGGTTTTTAACCTGACTACATTGTTAGAAAAGTCTTGTACATACTGTGAAACAAAAGATACATCAACAATATCATTGCCAATTTCATATCAGTTGTAAACATATTAGGACTCAGTGGCAGTATAAAGATATTATGTGGACATGAAAATAATCCATCTAAAATCAACATCTGTGGTATGCAAAATTTGTTGTGGATGGTACTTCTAAGTAACATACCAGTATTTGGTTGTTTCCCCAATCTATTGTCATATTATGTAACAAGGAGAAAATGATTACTTATGTTTATTATGTGTATAATCTAGTAATTGTAGTTCTTACATTATGATATCATCTAACATATAACAATGTACCTTTAGACTCAGGAACAGACTTTGAACTGCTCTTACTGCTATGCCCATTGTTTCTATGCTCTTTGTGATGCCGAGATCTTCTTCTTGATGATGGCACACAGTGAGGATCACAGCAAGGGCTGGCAAGATCATAAGCTTCAAGACTTGAGCTATCCTGGTTGCTTGCTTGCATGCATGGATTACACAGATGATGGGATGAATGATGAGTCTGTTGTTGAGCCTGTTGCTGCTGCTGCTGTTGATGTTGTTGTTGCTGCTGCTGTTGCTGTTGTTGTTGCTGTTGCTGTTGTTGTTGTTGTTGTTGTTGCTGCTGCTGCTGCTGCTGTTCCTGACCTTTGCTTGATGACTTCGATGCTTTGGTGCTGCCACCTGAACATTTAATACATATTTACATTACAATAAAGCATGAATGAATTACTGAAAGATTACTGGTGTGGAGAAAATAATTTCAATGTAAACAATGAAATTTTTGTAAAAACTTCCTAGTATGTACTAAGTAATTTCATAATCTTCTTCTAGAAAAACTATCTGGTCTCAATACTACAAGTACAGCTAAGCTCCATAGGAATGTAATATATGTGATATAAAATTTGAGCTATGACTCAGTTGCACCAAAACTATGAAAAAAATCTTGCATCAGCAAAAATGAGAGCATAACTGTTTTAATAAATTGTAAAAGAGACAATGAACCACAGACATTATTGAAATATCAGAGTTTTCTCAATGTTTTCTTGCTGTATTTATTATTTTAACAACGCCTGTGACAGAAGAACAATGCCTGTACACCCAGCTTTTGTTGCAAACACTTATATTGTCTTAATGGTCCATAGGATTTCAATAAGCAATCCATAGGATCCCAGTTGTGCAGTTGTAGAAACTCCATTTCTGTCAATCATTCCAGCCATGAGTGAGCCAAGTGGGAGTTGGGCAGAAGATCTATGCAAAGACATCAATGAAAGAAATGGCGTTGCTGCAGTTGCACACCTGATTTTTTTCCAATCTCCAGACTGATTTTCTGTATTTCCACATGATTTTTTTGTGCTAGATCTGAAGATGGGCAGCTTGCCCAAAATCAGTCATGTGAAAATAAAGAAAAGTGATCTGGAGACTGATTTTGGACAGTTCTCTATACCCAATCCTTTGAAAAATGCACCACCAAATTCCTGCCCCATTGTTACCTAATCTGAACCTGTGCTCCATCTCTTCCTCATTTTCTTATAATGTATTACAGGGTAGATTAAATCTCATAGGAAATGTGCTATTGAAATTCCATTTCCAGCTAACCTATCCTTTTATCCAACTGATGTGTGGTGCAGAGACACATGCAACAGACAACAGTATTTATTCTAGTTTCACCACAGCCACAGGCATGTGTGTTTAGGTGCCTGTGTGGTTGTGTGCACGAATGTGCACTTCTCCTGGAGAAAGAGCAAGAGCTCAAAAGCTAGTTAACTGCTATTCTGTTACATGTGTCTATGTGCTTCAAATCAGTCAGCTACAGGTGAGTGGTTGCCTTTCCTTTATCTTACGTATTATTTCATCCAGGTATTTTCATTATTGTTAACCTCAGTGGCATAGTGAGGGTGGGAAGCGGCAAGAGGGGCTGTTATGTCCTGGACCCACTTGCAGAGGGGCACCAAATGGCCAAATGGGCATCAGGACAAACAAGATTTTCCGGAAAATATACTACTTTTTGAGTAAATTCTATACATTATATTACCGTATGTGTTCCTGGGTGGGGGAGAGGGGGTGCCACTAAAGTGTAGTGTCATATCCTGGACGCCGACGTGGAGGGGGGGGGCACGTTAATAAAGTGTCGTACCCCAGGTGTTAAGTATTTCTCTGCCACCAATTCCAGTATTTAGCCACCTATTAATATGCAATACTTTACTTTCCAGAAGTGATTGCTCATTGGGGCTTAGTGTACTGTTGACACTATGACATCTACATCTCTCAGGGGCTAGTATGAGTAGGTTGGGAGCCTTACAAGCTACTTTCATCTGAAATACATAGACCTAATTCAAAAGAAAGCCTTGAGCACATTCCACACAAGATTAATATACAATTGGTTTAAAAATAATGCAGTACATGATCAACGCTACAGAAACTGAACAAAATTCTACAAATACAAACAGATTTATCCAACCTCTGTCAGTCATAGAAGGGAAGAAAGTCCCTTTGTGTTTTTCTGCCAACTCATCAGAAAGGAAGCTGGAATGATTTGACATTCAAAGCAGTGCTGAGCTCTTCCCCTAAAGGTTTTCAGTTCATTACAATCTTCATCATCATCTTTCTTTCAAGGACTGGGCTGTTTCCTGTTACAAACTCACAAACAAAATCACTCCCTTTGAGGTCTTCCAATATCTCTTTTTCCCATTCAGCATATAGTTCATGATCTTTGGAGAATCCTGTTACCTAGCATTCTCAGAAGGTATTGTCTCCAATCTTCATGATATTTTTTAATTTTTTTTCGGTCATGTTGAAAATTTGTACTTCTGTTCTAATATCTTCATTTGCAATTGTGTTTTTTCTTGTGAAGCTCTTCGTCCAGAATAACACGGGAACAACCATCACTAAATAAGACTTGTCCTATAACTGAGTCATCCAAAACAATTTTTGATCTGACTGGATATTTTCCTTTGAGTGCCATTATTTTTATTTCATTAGTAGAAATTTTAAAGTTGTGTTTACTGCATATTTCATTTGGCTAGCATACTGATCTTTGGAGGGGTTTTTGCAAGGAGGCATCCCCGGGAGGGATCGTCAAATCTGAGCGAATATTTGGGTTTCATTGAACCTAAGATTCCACATGTTAAACATGACTAAGAAACAACTCAGAAAATCTTTTGAACAGTGATGATGAATGTCATCTTACCTGGTCCAGCTGCAGCCACACCATTTGTCTGATGGTAACCTTTTGATGAACCATGCCTGACTGGCAATTGGTCTGATGTCTTATGGTGATGATGTGACTGATGATGATGGTGGTGATGGTGATGATGATGACTGTGGTTGTGGTGGTGTCCAGAAATGGAACGTTGATGTGGACTAGGCACAGGACCAGGCCAGCTCACAAGGTATTCCCCGCTACTACTTGTTGATGGCTGCTGTAGCATGTAAGCTCGGTAACGGGGATCCAAGTACTGATATGCCATCATGAGTTGTTGTGTCTGTGGCTGCTGCTGCACCTGATTTGGTTGTAGAAGTACATACTTAGTAATATCACAGTGAATTTTGTTTAGAAGCTAAATAATCTCCAATTGCGTATTTTATTAGTCAAGTATCACTCTTATTTGTGTTACATAGAAATACTTTATTAACTCTATGAATGACTTTCACTTGTAGTCAGGTAGAAACATCCAATGTGATATTAATTGAAGTAAGAAAATCAATTTAAATGTGTGTAAGAGAAACAATAGAATGAGTCTCCAGAATTGCATCAAGCTGTAACTTTTCAAATTTTACAATATAAGAATAACACTATCAGTAACAATGAAACTAGGAAGTAATGAGAACTACTTATACTTCATGTGTATTCCACATAGTCACAAAAAAGTAAAGGTCTGTAATTAGTAGCACTACAATAAATCTGTATGAAGCATTTAACATGGACTTGGGAAGATACTTGTACATATCATGGTTTTCATTGTGGTGGTGGTGGTCTTCAGTCCAGAGACTGGTTCACTGCTGCTCTCCATGCTAGTCCATCTTGTATAAGCCTCTTCAACCCTGAACAACAACTGCAATCTACACCCAATTGAACCAGCCTACTGTATTCAGACCTTGGTCTGCCTCTAAATTCTTCCCCCCTCTCCTCCCCTCTCCACAACCACTTCCCACCATTAATGAACAGACTATTCATTGATGCCCAATCTCTTATTTTAGTGGAGTTATGCCATAACTTTCTTTTTTCCTGAATTCAGTTCAGCACCTCATCATTAGTTATTTGATAGACCCCCCCCCCCCCTAGTCTTTGGCATTTTTCTATAGCACCACATTTCAAAAGCTTTTATTCTCTTCTTTTCTGAACCATGTACCATTCACACTTCACTTCTGTACAAGGGTACACACTGTACAAACACCTTCATAAAAGACTTCCTAACACTTAAATTTATATTAAATGTTAACAAATTCAGAAATGTTTTTTCTCACCATTGCCAGTCTGTATTTTATATCTTCCGTACTTTGGCCATCATCAGTTATTCTGCTGCTCAAATATCAAAACTCATGTACTACTTTTGGCATCTCATTTCTTAATCTGATTCCCTCAGCATCACCCAACTTAATTCATTTCATTAACCTTGTTTTACTTTTGTTGATATTCACCTTTCAACCCCTTTTCAAGAATCTATGCATTCCATTCCAGTCTTCTTCCAAGTTCTTTGCTGTGTCTAACAGAGCTACAGTGTTATTAGCAAACCTCAAAATTATTATTTCTTCTCCCTGAATTTTAATTCCCTTTCCCAATTTCTCCTTTGTTTCCTTTACTGCTTGCTCAGTGTACAGAATGAGATAACACTGGGGATAAGCCACAATCTTGACTCACTTCCTTCTCAACTTCTGATGTCTTATGTATCCAAAGTGAACAAGTGACAATAATTATATTATATCATATTTTCATATGAATATATTGTTTAGTGAGGTAAGTAAAGACCTTAATTGGGTTTGAAATTTAGAGTTTATCATCAAGCACTTTGCATATTTTATTTCACTTCTCTTTACAGAATAAACTCCTTCATATTTTTCTTGTATAAGCATAAAGAAAGAAAATACTCCAGAGCATGTAAAACTGTTTATGATGCACTGAATTTCCATAAAATTTGTTGGTATTTATTTCATGACTCTACCCTCTTACTACCAATAATACAATAATAAAATAAAAATACATTTTTGGGTTATCTCTGCTCAATTCCTTTTATGCATAAGTACATCTGTGTCTTCATCTATGCTCTGCAAGCATCCTTTACTTTTCACTTTATGAATGGTGTTTGGGAATAATGATTGCTGGTAAAGGTCCATATGACAACTAATGTCTCTAGTTTTGCCATAAAAACCATTTTGTGAAACATATGTGGGAGGAAGTTATATATATATGTCGCCTGACTCTTCTTGGAACATAAGCTCTCAGAATTTCAACAGTAAACCTCTCCATGATGCACAACACTCTCTTGTAGCATCTGTCCATGACAAAACACATTGCTCTGTCGCTTCTTTTAATCCTACTTGTTAAGGGTCCCAAATGATGAACAGTGCTGAATAATCAGTCAAATGAATGTTTTGTAAGCTACTCTTTTTTTCATTAATTACATTTCTGTAAGATATTCCAAATGAATCTCAATACACCATCTGCTTTTCCTGCCGTTTATTGTACATGATCAATCCACTTTAGGTTGTTCTAGGTGGTTGCTCCTAGGTATTTTGTGGCAGTTACTGTTTGATTTTTCACCTATAGTGTGATCGAACAGTAGTGGAACCTCTTTACCTGTTTAGGTGTAATACTTTATATTTATTTACATTTAGGGTCGACTACCAGACCCTGTGCATCGTTAATCATCTGTAGGTCTTCATGTATTTCACTACATTCTTTTGGTATTGCAGTCTTTCTGTAATACAACAGCAATGTATGCAAACACCTTATGGAGCTTTCAAAATTATCCACTAGGTTATTAACATAAAGTCTGGTCTTATTCTTTGTTAGGTCATATTTTGTTGACTAAATGACAGTGTGGAACAGTTTCGAATGTCTTGTGGAAATCAAGGAACATGGCATCAACTGAGCACCTTCGTCTATGGCACTCTTGATCCTGTGGACAATCAGTGTGAGCTGAATTTTGCAAGGTCTCAGTATATGAAATTCATGTTAATTTTGCTCTTGATCTCGTGGACAAACAGTGTGAGCTGACTTTAAAAGGTCTCTGTTTATGGGATCCATGTTGATTTTTGTAGAGGAGATTTTGATTTTCCAAGAATGTCATAATGTGTGAGCACAAAAAATGTTTCACAATTCTACAACAAATTGGTGTCAGACAATATAGACTGTATTGCAGAATTATATCCACTGTGTAACATGAATGAGATACATTCAGTATGCAAACATATTGTGACTTTGTGTGTAAGTGGCAGAGCACAAATACATTTGTATGGAGTTTAATTCCTGGTTATTTCTATGGTGTTTTTTTTTCTTTTTTTCACTCATGCAATGCTCTGTATGTACAAAGTAATGAAAAAGTTGTATTGTGGTTTTGATTTGCTGTTGACCTGTATGTTCCTCTATAGCTGTCTGAGTGACCCAGTAAACATGTTGCAAAGTTTGAAGAAGTGAAGGGTATGTCACTTACAGTCAAATGTAACTTCATGTTATTCAAACTAACTTTCACATTAATAACTGCTTTACTTGTAGATCTATTGCATGCCATTTTAGTATATAGAAGCAGAAGTGAAGCGACTTCTCCTTGATACACACTGCATTACGAAATAGTTGCATCGGTCAGGAAATAACTATGCTACCTATACAACTGTTATTGCATTTCAGTCAAATCATATACTTATTAACTGAACCCATTAAAGACAAAAATAAGAGAACAAATATTGAACAAACAGAAAAATATGGAAGTAATTGTGAAGAAGAGGGAGTGAGGAAGAAGCTGAGGAGAGGCAAGAGGGAGGGAATTAGTGGAGTATGCAGAAACAAGATGGAAAAACACAGATGTAACTCACCCTTGCCACATCTTCAGTTGACACTGTTGGTCGACAGTATCCAAATTCTGAACCTTCAGTTTGTGTCGGTGTGGTAGCATCACCAGATCCAGATGCACTAGCTTTCTTTCTTGCAGGGAGGCTGTGTGTCTTCCATTTGCCCTGTAAGAGTTCTCGCTCTCGCAAGCACAGTCTCTCAAGTTCTGCCATTTTTCCCTGTAGGACACGCTGCAGCTGGATGTATCGCATATGAAGTTCCACCTGTCAACACATTATGGCCTGATCACAACAGTATATTCTCCTTAAGATTACCATTATATGAACAAAAGTAAACCATCAATGCCAATACAAAATAGCTATACATAATAATCTTTTAAAGCAATCAGAAAATAGCTAATATTCTGAACAATTATAGTACATTTATCTGAAAATCACGCTGTTGGTCTTTTAAATATGCAGAATAACAATATAGCTATACATAATAATCTTTTAAAGCAATCAGGAAATAGCTAATATTCTGAACAATTATAGTACATTTATCTGAAAATCACGCTGTTGGTCTTTTAAATATGCAATGAATAGCATTTAAAAATATATGTGAATATCATTAAACATTTCAGATGATATTTATGTTGGATCATAATTTATATTACATTTTTATTGGCTGTTTTCTGCCTTTTATTGGTAAACCAAGAGATGTGAGTTCAAAAACAGTAAAAAATGGATGTCAAACAGATCAAAAACAATACTCAAGTAGGGGAAGCAAATCAAGCCTGGAAGTAAGAACATTAATACTGAATTAGTTGAAAGGTTCCCTTAAAAATCTCTTCATAAGATAGTGAATGAAACTATTTACATAGAGAAGAGAAGGGAGAAGAGTCCAAGTGAAAATCTACAGTGACAATGTCCACCCTCAAAAAAAAAGCTTAAACAAAGGTGACATAAGCTGCAAAATATGTACAGTAAATAATTAGAAAAGTGAAATTAGATGAGAAAATTTTTTTAATACAAGTTCAAAGACAGTTGCTTGATTCCAAACAAAAATTAGAATATGACAAAATACCTATTTGTCACACCCTCCTGATTTTCATTCATCTGTCTTCTTTTGCCTATTTTTTGTATTTATATCTCTGCATTCACTTTTCTCTATATTAGGTTTTATACTTTTACACACTTACATCACCATTCATAGTGACTAGTTTTCATTTTAAGTGTTCCTGTTTCATGAAGGTCAATTAAATTTAGCACGCAAGTAACAAGGAAGGAAGTTTACTTAACAAACTGAAATATGGGAGTAAACTGAGCATTACTTGTATAAAGATAAATAATTTTTGTCTGTCAGAACAAGATGATGAACAGGATATTTCCTCTCACTCTGATAAGCAGGTATTTCATGTAATTTTACTTGACTTTTTAAGTTTCATTGTGGTACAGTCTTTCTTGTATGTAGGAGACATACTAGACTGATTATCAAGTAATCAAATGATTAATAAGTAAGTCTGTAATAGACAGTTAATGTCTTATTATATTTTATGTATTACTTACTTTTCGGACACAGTCTTCAAATAGCACCACCATCCGCATCCTTGAATCACAGTTTTTAATGAAATTAACAAGTGTCTTATGGTCTGCTTTTTCCATATCATGCCCATTGATTGAGAGAATGACATCTCCTACAAAAATTACATTGGTAATTACACTTACAACACTGATCATTTATTTATTAGTATTGTTTAATGTGTTCGTAAAGTGTTATTCTGTTAATGAGATTTGTTAGCTCAACTGTAATTGTATTAAAGTGCCATCAAATGCATGTTATGTTATGTAACAAAACTGAAATCAGTAGTGATTTAAGTGTTACTATTGGTAAGCCTGCTCGAAAGGATAAGAAGCTAGAGTAAACATGTCTGAGATAGTGGGTAGAAATTGCCTAACCATAAAGGAACCAGTGGCAAAAGGGGATGAAAATACCAAACTAAATTACATCTGCCTGTTGAAAAATCTAAGAAAGGCCTCAAACTGCACTAAAAAGGAATTCATCTGAGAGAAAAAATTATGAAATTAATGAGGCTTACTCTACAAAAACTGATATCCAGTCTTACTGACCGAGTTGCCCACTCTGTGTAAGAATTGCAGTTACACAACATGGCCAAAATAAAGCTGCCTCAAAAAGTCAGACATCAAAATAATTTACCCTACTTGATAAACAGGAGAACTGCTCTTTACAGAAGATGGTGGGAATTGTCTTTTTCTTAATTTCTGGTAATGTCTTTGCTGTTTCGATTCCACTGTAAAGAAATGCTGGAAACACTTTTTGAGCCAGTTTTATTTTGACTACCTTTTCATTGGAGGGAAATAAAGAAAGGTGACTAACAAACTTATTAATGAAATAGCTGTTTACAGTTCAGTTGGGCAACAAATTAAAAAATGTTTTCTTACATTTTTATGAGATTAAGCTGATGGATATGATCTCAGAGGAAAAAAAAAACTAATGTAATAGTGTCAAACTTTGACAGAGATATTGTAGATTATAAATGAGTTAAATATATAAATACAAACATGTGGGCTGAGGGCCACTTTGTTTATGAATGATAGAAACAATACATATGTGAATTATAAATAGTTGCATTCAATTCACAGACTCACCTTCTCGCATACCAGCTCGAAAGGCAGCGCCATCAAAATCAACATAATCAACATATGTGATCATTTCAATTTCTTGTTCCTTCTTGTAGTGTATTCCATAGCTCTGCAGACAACCACAAAAAAGGAGTACGTCAGTTGCAACATATTATTATTTCAGATATTAGTGGGAAACTAATTTTACAGTGACAGTTCTTTTCTGAATGAATGACAAACTATAATAAATTTATTAGGGGGCAGTAATACTAAATGAGCAAATGCCGACAACATTACATGTCGCCACAAACATAAGCTTGCTGTCAGATGATGCTACTTCTCACTCTTTCATATCACTTATTTTATTCCACTTCCCTATCAGTTTTATTTTGATGGGCTGATAGTTCAAAAGTTCAATGACTAAATTCATTTACAATTAAGAAATTTATTGCTATGAAGATCACAAACAATTTTTATGATAATAAGTTCTGGTTGTTCTTCTTTCTCTGCAAATGCATTAGAGTCCTAAGGCATATATCGTATAAGCACATTCAATGACATAATATGTCAAAACTAGTGTATAATTGAATATGGTTACAATACATGACTTCCAGGACTTTAAAAGAAAGATATGAAGATGATGTGTTGAATTAATCACAAATGGTTATTGCCAATATTTGTTTGCATAAAAAAATTCCTAACTGAAACTGCAGTGACAAAAATTCTCCCTATGAGGTGATGTCATATAATGTAAAATTCATTTACCCATTTCTACTTTCCAGTTTGTAAATGTGAGCTGGCAAAAACTAAATGACACTGTATGTAGAAATCAAACAAACAAGTTTCACATAGTAACTGTTACATGGGTTGGAGTGCACAACAGATTCAGCAGATGGGAGTTTATAAGAGGAACTGGACTGATCTCACCTTTATTTTGCCTATTGACTAATTAAAAAAAATTGCAAGAAAGTTCAATGAGTATAGCTGCAAATTTTTATTCATATTGGCCATGTTTTATTAGTTTCACTGCAGATTATATCAGTACTAATCTCAGATAATATTTTGCCTACTTTATTCATAAATTGGGGCAGGGGAATAAGTGCAGAAAAAACCAAGTGCTCCTAATAATCACGTTATAAATTGTAGAGTGAACATATTCGTGTATTCCTCTGATAGCCATTTGCTTAACTGCAAAATTTCAGCTTCATCACTAAACATTTTGTGACAGGATTTAATTGATGAGGTACACTTCACTATTAAGTATATATTTATGCTATAAATATTGTATTTACCTAGTTGTAATTTGTTCTATTACTATTATCAATTATATGTCATGCTGTTTAAGAAAACTATGAAGCAACATTGAACTGGGGGAAAATTGTTTGTTTTTTACACCATATGTTATTGGGTGTAACATTATGGATTTTAAAATTTGGCCAAATCTTCCAAAGTAACATTTTATCAGAGGACAAACAGTTTGTTCAGTATAGGGCCAATGAGACAAATGGGACGTGCAATGAACTTGTGACGTAACACTAGTTGGCTTGTCCACCACACTTTGTGAATGTTTGGCTCTGGAATAAGTATTTAATTGAAAAGGTACCCACTAAAGCTCTTAATTTTTTCATGTGCTATCGAGAACTTGGATGACTTTAAACATACAGTCAAGAATTATGAAAACTCATCTGAAATAGTTACTCACACCTTGCCAGAGATGGCTGCTGGTACTCATAAGACCTGCAGTGTCATGTGCTGTGACATACACAACATGGCCTGTCTTTCTCATGGGCCTTGGTTCAGAATGATGTTAAAAATGATATGAAAAGGAATTTCTTAAAGATTTTGTAAGTGGTGTGTTGCTGTTACAGTGCAACAAGACAAGGTTTAGAGACAATTACTGAAGAATATTTTTATCTTTTGCTTAAAACACCACAGTTGAATAAATGTTGCTGAGACACTGCAGACGTATGTCAGAACAATGGAATATTGTTGTTGTTGTTGGGGTCTTCAGTCCTGAGACTGTTTTGATGCAGCTCTCCATGCTAATCTATCCTGTGCAAGCTGCTTCATCTCCCAGTACCTACTGCAACCTACATCGTTCTGAATCTGTTTAGTGTAGTCATCTCTTGGTCTCCCTCTACGATTTTTACCCTCCATGCTGCCCTCCAATGATAAATTTGTGATTCCTTGATGCCTCAGAACATGTCCTACCAACCGATTGCTTCTTCTAGTCAAGTTGTGCCACAAGCTCCTCTTCTCCCCAATTCTATTCAATACCTCCTCATTAGTTATGTGATCAACCTATATAATCTTCAGCATTCTCCTGTAGCACCACATTTTGAAAGCTTCTATTCTCTTCATGCCCAAACTATTTATTGTCCATGTTTCACTTCCATACATGGCTACACTCCACACAAATACTTTCAGAAACGACTTCCTGACACTTAAATCTATACTCGATGTTAACAAATTTCTCTTCTTCAGAAACACTTTCCTTGCCATTGCTAGTCTACATTTTATATCCTCTCTAATTCAACCATCATCAGTTATTTTGCTCCCCAAATAGCAAAAGTCCTTTACTACTTTAAGTGTCTCATTTCCTAATCTAATTCCCTCAGCATCACCCGACTTAATTCGACTACATTCCATTATCCTTGTTTCGCTTTTGTTGATGTTCATCTTATATCCTCCTTTCAAGACACTGTCCATTCCATTCAACTGCTCTTCCAAGTCCTTTGCTGTCTCTGACAGAATTACAATGTCATCGGCGAACCTCAAAGTTTTTATTTCTTCTCCATGAATTTTAATACCTACCCCGAATTTTTCTTTTGTTTCCTTTACTGCTTGCTCACTATACAGATTGAATAACATCGGGGAGAGGCTACAACCCTGTCTCACTCCCTTCCCAACCGCTGCTTCCCTTTCATGCCCCTCAACTCTTATAACTGCCATCTGGTTTCTGTACAAATTGTAAATAGCCTTTCGCTCCCTGTATTTTACCCCTGCCACCTTTAGAATTTGAAAGAGAGTATTCCAATAAACATTGTCAAAAGCTTTCTCTAAGTCTACAAATGCTAGAAACGTAGGTTTGCCTTTCCTTAATCTATTTTCTAAGATAAGTCGTAGGGTCAGTATTGCCTCACATGTTCCAACATTGCTACGGAATCCAAACTGATCTTCCCCGAGGTCAGCTTCTACCAGTTTTTCCATTCGTCTGTAAAAAATTCACATTTTGCAGCTGTGACTTATTAAACTGATAGTTTGGTAATTTTCACATCTGTCAACACCTGCTTTCTTTGGGATTGGAATTATTATATTCTTCTTGAAGTCTGAGGGTATTTCGCCTGTCTCACATCTTGCTCACCAGATGATAGAGTTTTGTCAGGGCTGGCTCTCCCAAGGCCGTCAGTAGTTCCAATGGAATGTTGTCTACTCACGGAGCCTTGTTTCGACTCAGGTCTTTCAGTGCTCTGTCAAACTCTTCACGCAGTATCGTGTCTCCCATTTCATCTTCATCTACATCCTCTTCCATTTCCATAATATTGTCCTCAAGTACATCACCCTTGTATAGACCCTCTATATACTCTCCTTCCATCTTTCTGCTTTCCCTTCTTTGCTAAGAACTGGGTTTCCATCTGAGCTCTTGATATTCATGCAAGTGGCTCTCTTTTCTCCAAAGGTCTCTTTAATTTTCCTGTAGGCAGTGTCTATCTTGCCCCTAGTGAGATAAGCCTCTACATCCTTACATTTGTCCTCTAGCCATCCCTGCTTAGCCATTTTGCACTTCCTGTCGATCTCATTTTTGAGACGTCTGCTTCATTTACTGTGTTTTTATATTTTCTCCTTTCATCAATTAAATTTAATATTTCTTCTGTTATCCAAGGATTTCTACTAGTCCTCGTCTTTTTACCTACTTGATCCTCTGCTGCCTTCACTACTTCATCCCTCAGAGCTACCCATTCTTCTTCTACTGTATTTCTTTCCCCCATTCCTGTCAAGTGTTCCCTTATGCTCTCCTTGAAACTCTGTAGAACCTCTGGTTTAGTCAGTTTATCCAGGTCCCATCTCCTTAAATTCCCACCTTTTTGCAGTTTCTTCAGTTTTAATTTACAGTTCATAACCAATAGATTGTGGTCAGAGTCCACATCTGCGCCTGGAAATGTCTTAAAATTTAAAACCTGGTTCCTAAATCTCTGCCTTACCATTATATAACCTATCTGATACCTTCTAGTATCTCCAGGATTCTTCCATGTATACAACCTTCTTTTATGATTCTTGAACCTAGTGTTAGCTATGATTAAAGTTATGCTCTGTGCAAAATTTTACCAGACGGCTTCCTCTTTCATTTCTCTCCCCCAATCCATATTCACCCACTATGTTTCCTTCTCTCCCTCTTCCTACTCTCGAATTCCAGTCACCCATGACTATTAAATTTTCATCTCCCTTCACTACCTGAATAATTTATTTTATCTCATCATACATTTCATCAATTTCTTCATCATCTGCAGAGCTAGCTGGCATATAAACTTGTACTACTGTAGTAGGCATGGGCTTCATATCTATCTTGGCCACAACAATGCGTTCACTATGCTGTTTGTAGTAGCTTACCCGCACTCCTATTTTTTATTCATTATTAAACCTACTCCTGCATTACCCCTATTTGATTTTGTATTTATAACCCTGTATTCACCTGACCAAAAGTCTTGTTCCTCCTGTCACCAAACTTCACTAATTCCCACTATATCTAACTTTAACCTATCCATTTCCCTTTTTAAATTTTCTAACCTACCTGCCCGATTAAGGGATCTGACATTCCACGCTCCAATCCGTAGAACGCCAGTTTTCTTTCTCCTGATAACGACGTCCTCTTGAGTAGTCCCCACACAGGGACCTGAATGGGGGACTATTTTACCTCTGGAATTTTTTACCCAAGAGGACGCCATCATCATTTAACCATACAGTAAAGCTGCATGCCCTCAGGAAAAATTACGTCTGTAGTTTCCCCTTTCTTTCAGCTGTTGGCAGTACCAGCACAGCAAGGCCATTTTGGTTAGTGTTACAAGGCCACATCAGTCAATCATCCAGACTGTTGACCCTGCAACTACTGAAAATGCTGCTGCCCCTCTTCAAGAACCACACGTTTGTGTGCCCTCTCAACAGATACCCCTCCGTTGTGGTTGCACCTACGGTACAGCCATCTGTATCGCTGAGGCACGCAAGCGTCCCCACCAACGGCAACGTCCATGCTTCATGGGTGGGGGGGGGGGGGGGGGGGGGGACAATGGAATAAGCCACAGTGACATTGTTTATGTTGGACTAGGAACAATAAAGTGTTGGAAGTCCAGTAACCACAGACTGGATCCACATACCTGATTACCAACTGTCAATCTGTTTTACTGGCCAACAGCAGATTTAGGTGGGTATAAATAGTTGATGGCATACCATTTTGTACTTCAGTACACACCACAAAAAAGTTAAAACATGAAAACATATGGAACAAAATTTACAAATTTCACTGACAGATCATCAACATACTGGACTTGTGTGCCAGAAAAGCATAGTTTCAATTCCTATCTAGAATCCTGATTTTCCTACATCACTGTATTAAAATGTCAGGAAGATCCTTTGGAGAGGCCATGGCTGATATCTTTCCTCACCTTCCCCCTGCTTGCTCACCACTGTAGAAATGAGCACAAAAGGCTAAGCTAAGTGAGCAGACAGTGGTTTGTAATGCAGAAGAGGTTCAAACTGTGCACTCTCTTTCAAGAAATAACCATTAGTTCTGTTGTAACATTTAACACAAACAAATAAACTCACTCCACTTTGATTAAGGTGTAGATTTTCTTATTTTTATGTTTGGACTATTTGCTTATTTACTGGGATGGGAACTTAATTGTGAAGGTCAGGCATTTCAGTGTCACTTTACAATATATGTGCAAGATTTGGCTATGTAAATGGAATGTCATGATGTTTAACATAATATATTTTGAGATTTTAAATGCCACGAACAAATTCTGATTTCACTGCCATTACAACACCTTCCAAATAGAAGATTCTGATCTCATAGGATGCAAAGAGTGAAAAGCAGAGTTACAAATATGAAAGAGAACTTTATTGAAAGAGGTCATTAATTTACAAGAAGTAGTCAAAGTCTTTAGAATGATATTCTCACTCGGCACCAGAGTGTGCATTGATACGAAACTTCCTGACAAATTGAAACTGTTTGCCAGACTGAGATTCGAACTCGGGACCTTTGCCTTTCTTGGGCAAGTACTCTACCAACTGAGTTACTCAAGCACAACTCACAATCCATCCTCACAGTCTTACCTCTGTTAGTACTTTATCCTCTATCTTCCAAACTTCATAGAAGCTCTCCTGTGAAACTTGCAAAACTAGCACTCCTAGAAGTTATGCAGGATAACTTCTGTGAAGTTTTGAAGATGAGAGGTGAGATATTGGTGGAAGTAAAGCTGTGAGAATGGGTTGTGAGTCATGGTGTGTAGCTCAGCTGGTAGAGCATTTGCCAATGAAATGCAAAGATCCCAAATCCCAGTCTGGCACACAGTTTTAATCTGCCTGATGTCAGTCTTTCTTTACACATTCATCCTTCAATATGACATATTTTTCCCAAGAATGAATAATTTGGTGGTGACCTTGGTTGCTGACGTCTGCATTTCGGCTGTTCAAAAAATGTTCCATCTCAGAAATCACATCATAGTCATTTGGGAAATACCTGCCATTCACTGTTTTTTCATCTGAGGGAAGAGAAAGAAGCCACTGGGTTGCATACCAGCAGAGATGATGCAAAATTTGATGGCCCAAAGAAGCAACATGTATGAACCATTTCTGTGTAGAATGTGTTGGGGCATTGTTGTGGAGTGAAAACAACCCCTTGAGCAACTTCCCACAACTCTTCTTGTTGACACCTTCCTGCAAGCTTGTCACAAGATTTTTGTACTTATCTATTAGCACCACACCATGGCATTCCCAAAAATGTATCACCTTTTCTGATGATGGCTGGGTCCCTTATCTTCTTGGGGAGTGGTGAGCCCACATGTTTCCACCACTTGCTTTGCTCCTTTGTCTACGAGGTCATAAAGATACAGCTATCACTCTTCCATGGTGGTTAGGCAGCTAAAGAAGTCATCTATAGTGGCCTGACACAGTTACAATATTTTCTCTGTTGCCTCATTTTGGCAGGCTTTTGGAATGGGTGTGAGCAGTAGAGATTAGAAACGGAGTGAGTAGGAGTCTTATGTTGCAGGCTGCATACTTCACAAATCAAGGCATGCTGTTAAATCAGTGCTAATGGGCTTCCTTCAGTTGTGTTGTACTTCTGTGATCACGACGAGTCTGAGAGCTGACGCACTGTGGTCACTCCGTACTCGTTGACTCGTTCTCTCTTAGTGAAGCTGGGAAGCAAGCATTAGGGTGTAAGAATAGTGATGACTTATTGTTAGTATGGAAGATGAGTACACGATCTTGCTGCTGTAATGTAGCAATGGCAAAGCGAAATGACTGATCGTGGGGATCAGATGGCCTTCAAAATAACTGTGTTTTGCAAGACTATGGTGGGTGTAAGACAAAACTTAACTGATGCAAAGTAGGCTATACTATTGCAAATGTGTTCCATTAGAGAAAGGGTGATAAGTTTGATACTATAGGCCACACTTCAAATGAAAAACATGCAAATTTAGCCCAATGCAAACAAAATGGTTGTGTTCTTGTTTATTCCACCTCCACCATGAGAAAATATATCTGTTGCGTCAAACAAAACCTGGACAAGCGTAACGACACTTTTACATCCCTGCAGCAACAAATTGCACTATTTCTATATTCATCTAGTCGTGGCAACTTACATTTATGAGATGATAGCGAGTTGTGTAGATTATCATTAATTTCTGTAATTTATTTTAACAATTAATCGTCATTTACAGATTGCACCTCATCTTCACATCATGTTTATTGGACTGGGTAATGTCTCGAATGTGTGTATGTGCCACTCTAATTGTTAGACGTTCTCTGAATAGATATTAAATATTAAAATAAATTTACAGCAGTCTTCGAAACAGTTTATCTACATAAATGTGCGTATAAACAGAGCAATATTCACTGCTAACCGACTAGGCGTTATGTTGGCGTGTAACCTGCTTCAGTCATTTAGGCAAGTTGAACATTTTGTGACATTTCCGCTTGCTTCTCTGCAATGTATGATCTACATGATAAATAAAATTACACTTGAGAATGGCTGCAAAGCCAAAATCATGACTGTATAGAATAAATGAATATTCATTTATAGTTCAATGGCGGAAATCTCTTTTAAAACGGTTTCGTATGCAGCGAGAATGACGCGAGCCCCTGGGTATACTTGCGAATTCGTGTTCTCGCTCTCCTTTCTAAGCGAATCGGGACCACTCGTGCTCAATAGACTCAGGTGACGAGTGGACTGCAGCAGAGACAGGCAGGTCAAGTCTACGGGCACACGGAGACGGTGAGTTCGGAAATTATGTCACAGGATTCGCTGACGATTTTAAAGCGAGTATGGGAAGCTCATTTCTGATCTCTATTGAGCGGCCAGACAGCGAGTGAACTTTTTCACGTTCGAAATTTTATGTAAAGTGTTGAAAATTGATCCACGACTGATTTTCAGTTTCCATCTGTAGTCTCATTTGTGATATGCCAGTCTTTGAGCACCAGGACCTCCAGTTCTCTTGTGATCCCAGTCCTTTGGACCTACCATATCATTCTTCACCATTCAGACATGTCTGACAACACTGGAAGCATCTGCGACAACTAACCACCGTGTGGTACACTGAGATGACAAAAGTCATGGGATAACGATATGCACATGTACAGATGGAGGCAGTATCGCATACAGAGGGTATAAAAGAGAAGTGCATTGGCGGAGCTGTCGTTTGCACGCAGGTGATTCGTGTGAGAAGGTTCCCGACGTGATTGTGGCCGCACGACGGGGAGTAACAGACACTGAACGCGGAATGGTAGTTCGAGATTGGCGCAAGAGACATTCCATTTCAAAATGACTAGGGAATTCAATATTCCGAGATCAATAGCGTTAGCGTGTGCCAAGCATACCACATTTCAGGCTGTGCGTTTCATTCATCTCTTCGTCACGAGTCCCGTGCTTTGTTTTACATTTATTGTGCAGTAATAGCTGTTTCTTCCCAACTTGACCATGTCATGTCATACACAAAGGCTACACACAGGATGTCCATAGTTAAAGCACCAGTTTCAAAACGCTATAGCGTGAGGACCACTGTTCAGAATGACGTCAAATTTAAACAGCATATTAATGGTGGAGTGGGAAACGTCGTGGAACAAAAAAATTTAACGAAAATTTGACCAACATTTGAGAATACGCACACTAACAGATGCGTGGCACACGGCTGGCCCTCAAGTTTGCTTCCGAGACGCCCAAAATGACTCTCCATGAAGGATCGCTAGCTGTTAATAAAGCTCTTTTTCAAGAATGGTGATCGTGCACAGGTAGCCTAGCACAAGTTCCGGACACTCAAGAGTATGAAAAAAGGCACTGATGCAATGTCTGCTATGGGTCTGGAGAAAAGATTACTAAATTCGAAAAGACAGAGGGAGGAAAGCAGTCGAACCGACGTCTGTTGAAAATGTGTCCACAGCATTGCAGGAGGGGCCGAGCGGTGGTGTGCAAACATGCAGTACACGGGGAGTTGCCCGAACGTTAAACACGCCTGCGAGCACAGTGCGTAAATTCCTACGAAACATCTTGCATTGCTACCATTCAAGACCACTCATGTTCAAGGAGCTGCTTCCTGCTGACCTGCCAGCAAGACAACGTTCACTCTGGAATACCTGCTCACACGGAAGTGGACAAATGAATGGCCATGGAACATCCTGTGGGCAGATGAAGTCTATTTCCATCTCCAAGAACATGCCAATGCGCAGAATTGCTGAAAATCCGCACGCACATCAACCGGCATTATTCAATCCTGGAAAAGTGATTCTGTGTGGTGCGGGTTAACGGCATCGTTTATCGTAGGGCTATGTATTTTCGAAGATATGTGTCCTGCGGGTTTCCGGACCAAAGTCATTCGGACCCTTCAGCAGCGTGGATGTGTGGGTAGGACCATTTTTATGCGGGATGGAGCTCCTCGCCATATTGCACAGCCAGTGAAGCGGCTGCCGCAGAGGAACTTCGGAAGTGCTAGGATTATCAGCCGTCATTTCCCTACAGCCTAGCCATCCAGATCACCTGAGCTCAGTCCGTGAGACTTCTGGGTAAGGGGTTGTTATGAGAAAGATATTGTGTTCAGTGCTCCAATTACGAACGTACCTGAATTGAAGGCATGCATTGCGCAACACATTCTGAACGTGACCGCTGAGACACTATTGATTTAAACTTGTGGCAGAAGGCGGACCGCATAATGATCATGTCTTGCGCCAGTCTCACGACAATTAAAACCCGATTTCATTGTTGCTTTTTATGCGGTTTTTGGCCCCAGGACAATTAAAAACCGAGTTTTCCAATCCGATGAGTACGACATTGCTCTGGTGGGTGGGCTTACCTAACTAACAGTGCCACAACTGTTGACTACCAAAGTTGTGCAGTCATGCACAGTGAACAGTACGGATGTTGTAATGTGCAACTCAAACCATAGCCGTCGTTTTGTGATTCATCTGTCATTTGTAGCCGACCCTGTTTACGCTAAGACTCTTACACTGCCAGCTATTGCTAAGAATTTCGTGAATATTTTTTTTTTGTTCCATGACGTCTCCCCCTGTGTTAATAATATGCCGTTCAAATTCGACGTGATTCTGAGCAGTTCTGAAACTGGAACTTTAATTATGGACACCTTTGCGTATGGCATGTTATAGTCAAGTTGGGAAGAAATAGCTTCTGCATCATAATAAATGTAAAATAAAGCATGGGGCTAAAGACGAAGAGATGCTGATGAAACGCATTTGGCTGTCACGAGCACAGTGCGTGAACCCTCAACTGACTACCGTACATTAATGTAAAATTGTGAACTTCACAAAATGCAGAACTGTTTTATTCTGTGTCTACAACATCAAATGCGTCACAATTGGATTCAGTCAACTCACAGAAATAGCTGGGTGCACAAATTTGTAGGGATATGAAATAGAATGATCGCATAGTTAAAACAGGTGGTTGACTTTGGTTCATGGGCAGGATACCGGGAAAATGCAATCTCCTACGTAAGAGACGCTTACAAACACTCGTGCGACCCATTCAAGAATACTGCTCAAGTGTATGGGAGCTGTAGAATGTAGGACTAACAAGGGATGTTGAACATATACAGAGAAGGGCAGCACGAAAGCCACAGATTTGTCTGAGTCGCTGGAGAGCCTCACGGAAATGTTGAAAAAGCTGAACTGGCAAACCTTTGAAGACAGACGCCAATTATCCCCGTAAAGCTTGCTTACAACGTCTCAAGAATCAATATTAAACGCAGAATCTCGAGACATTCCTCAGTCGCCCACGTATCGCTTCCGTTTGGAGCACGGAGACAAGAGTGTCTTAATTACAGCATGCATCAAGGCACTTCTGCAGACATTCCTCCGGCATTTTACACGCATTTGGTACGGGAAGAAACTCTAACATGTGGTACAGTCTCCAATGTGCCTCTGCCACGAACTTCACGGTGGTTTGCAATGTATGCAGGAGCAGACGGAGATCAGATATGATTTTCATGTTCAGACAAGCAAATAATTACAATATAAGAATATTTATGAAGACAGTAACTGTTCTCGAAAGAACAGATACCATTGATGACCGTGCAGCTTCTCTAGAATAAATGATAATTAATTGAAACCCTCAGCTGCCGACAGGTGTTGTTGATATACCTCGATGGGGACAGCTGAAAATGTGTACCCCGACCGGGACTCGAACCCGGGATCTCCTGCTTACATGGCAGACGCTCTATCCATCTGAGCCACCGAGGACAAAGATGAATAGCGCGACTGCAGTCCCGGTCGGGGCACACATTTTCAGCTGTCCCCATCGAGGTAAATCAACAACACCTGTCGGCAGCTGAGGGTTTCAATTAATTATCATTTAATATAAGAATAATTGGGAATTTCATTAAAGAGACACATCTGCACAAATTGAGCAAGTCAATAATGCCTTTGTCCGCCTGTGGCCCTTATACAAGCAGTTATTCGGCTTGACATTGATTGATAGAGTTGTTGGATGTCTTCCTGAGGGATGTCGTCGCAAATTCTGTCCAATTGGCGCGTTAGACATCAAAATCCCGAGCTGGCTAGAGGGCCCCGTCAGTAATGCTCCAAACATTCTCTATTGGGGGAGAGATCAGGCGATTTTGCTGGTCAAGGTAGAGTTTGGCAAGAAGGGAAACAAGCAGTAGAAACTCTCACCCTGTGTGTGCTGGCATTATCTTACTGAAATGTAAGTCCAGGTTGACTTATCACGGAGGGTAACAAAGCGGGTCGTAGAATATCGTCGACGTACCGCTGTGCTGGCAAGTCAGGTTGGTATCCCACCACTGACACATCTTCGTTAGTCATCGGGGCTCAGTACTCCAGTCAACGACATTCCAGCCCGAAGACGTGTCTGGACACTCCCCGAACAGCTGTGAGATACCAATACGACTGTCGCCGGCCATAAGGCCCGACAGCCAGGAGCGATATAGTCTTGAGTGAGGGTCGTTCCTTTTCATAGCAGGACCCCTTTAGTTGTCGTCCGCGGCACCCTTACAGCACAGCGGTACATCGACGATATTCTACGCCCAATTTCGTCGCCCTTGATGGCAAGCCAACCTGGGCTTACATTTCAGCAAGATAACGTCCGCCCGCGCACGGCGAGAGTTTCTACTGCTTGTCTTCGTGCTTACCAGACCCTACCTTGGCGAGTAAGACGGCCAGTCTTTCTCCAATTGAGAACATTTGCAGCATTAACTGCAGGACCCTCCAACCATCCCGAGATTTTGACGACCTAACGCCAAAACTGGACAGAATTTGACACGATGTGCCTCAGGAGGACACCCGACAACTCTGTCAATCAATGACAAACCGAATAACTGCTTGCATAAGAGGCAGAGGTGGAGCAGCGGAGCCTGCCGGTGTGGCCGTGCGGTTCTAGGCGCTTCAGTCTGCAACCGCGTGACCGCTACGGTCGCAGGTTCGAATCCTGCCTCGGACATGGATGTGTGTGACGCCCTAGTTCTAAGTTCTAGGGGACTGATGACCTCAGACGTTAAGTCCCATAGTGCTCAGAGCCATTTGAACCATTTTTTTGGACCAGCGGTTATTGACTTGCTCAATTTGTGAAGCTCTCTCTCTTGAATAAATCATTCAATTTTCCTGAAATTGCAATCATATGTTTGTCTGTACATGTACATCAGACCTCCCGGCTTACGGCCCATTCGGATAGCTATTCTGTGGAGCGTCCTATTTTTTCAAGTGTTCAAATGTGTGTGAAATCTTATGGGACTTAACTGCTAAGGTCATCAGTCCCTAAGCTTACGCACTACTTAACCTAAATTATTCTAAGGACAAACACACACACCCATGCCCGAGGCAGGACTCGAACCTCCGCCAGGACCAGCCCTAGACCGCTCGGCTAACCCAGCGCGGCATTATTTTTTCGTTAGAGATATCTGCATGGTGCGAAAAGTTGTGATAAACGGGCTGTGATGTCATGCGCATTACACTTAAAAGGAATCTGCTACATTTCGGTTACAGTATAAAACACACGAATCTAAAAATGAAAATTCAACTAAATACAGTTACGAATAACTTAAACTGGAACGATCAGAGATAATGTTGTGGGAAAAGCAAACGAAAGAATGCGATTAACTGGAGAACGTTTAGAAAATGCAGCAAGTCTGCTAAAGAGACTGCTTACACTACGCTTGTTCGCCCTCTTCTGGAATATTGCTGTGCGTTGTGGGATTCCCATCAGGTAGGTTTGGCGGAGGTTCAAAAGGCTCTGAGCACTATGGGACTTAACATCTGTGGTCATCAGTCCCCCAGAACTTAGAACTACTTAAACCTAACTAACCTAAGGACATCACACACATCCATGCCCGAGACAGGATTCGAACCTGCGACCGTAGCGGTCACGCGGTTCCAGACTGAAGCGCCTAGAACCGCACGACCACACCGGCCGGCGATTGGCGGAGGGCATCGAAAAAGTTCAAACAAGGCTCTGAGCACTTTGGGACTTAACATCTGAGGCCATCAGTCCCCTAGAACTTAGAACTACTTAAACCTAACTAACCTAAGGACATTACACACATCCATGCCCGAGACTGGATTAGAACCTGCGACCGTAGGAGCCGCGCGGTTGCGGACTGAAGCGCCTAGAACCGCTCGGCCACCGCGGCCGGCCGTCCAAACAAGAGCAGCTCCTTTTATACTATCGCGAAATACGGCAGAGAGTTCTCCGGATATGATATGCGAATTGGGGTGACAATCATTAAAATCGAAGGCATTTTTCGTTGCGCCCGGATCTTCTCATGAAATTTGAACCTCCTGCTTTTTCCTCAGAGTGTGAAAATATTTTGTTCTATGAACCCTTTGCCAGGCACTTAATTGTGAATTTCATAGTAATGATGTAAATGTAGAGTGTATATTAAAGCCCAGTCTGAACTGAAATCGGGACCGAGTAGGCTACTGTTCGGTTTTTGGGGGACTTAGATTCACGTTCAGTTTCAGAACTGTCAGGTTGGGATGGCTGAATTCTTCTTGTTTTTGGAGCGGTAAAAAAGTTTTACGGTGTCTGGTTGTTAACTCAGCGCCCAACTCTCCTCTTTTCTCGTCCGGGCTCGGAAAGAGCAATAGAGGAAGATCTCGTAGTACGGACTTTCGTGAAGGATCTTCAATGCATGGGGAAGAACTGGCAGCCAATCGAGGTCTCTAGAGGAACTAAGCGAGTTTGAGGAACTGGCGAGAGGGCGTCTGTGCGCAGGCAGCTGGCAGCGGGCGGTGCGGCGGCGCGTTGCAGTCGCGATAGCGGCGGGCGGGCGGAAACAGCTGACGGCGACAGGCGGATAGCGGCCTTGGCGCGCGGCTCGTGTTCCGAATCCAGGCTAAGCACGAGCGTCCAGCTTACGGATCGACAGCTGCCGTGCACGATCGGGTGTGGACAGACAACCTGATTAAAGAGATCCGTCAGATATCACGTTTTAGATCGCAGATCGACACCTTTTGCTGTGGGTCGGGTTCTTCATGCCTCAATAGTCGGCATATAAAACCGTAACGTAAATAAGAAACATCGGGATCTTTTGCACCTGTACTTGTACAACACAGACATACATTACTAGTCTGGCAAAGACGCAGCTGTTGCTGAAGTGTGACGGTCGGTGAGGTAACATGGCGGCGTCACGAAGTTCGTGAATTGTACTACTACGATTTTCTGAAACGAAATGACGTTGTAAACTTTACGAGGTGGTCTAAACAAGTTCTGCAGTTGAGCAGGTATATACGTACTAGTTGAGTTTAACACATACATGTATAAACGTGTTACGAGAAGTACATCATGTTAAATACACACACGTTCAAAGCAGACTGACTGTAGTTTTCGTAACACCATTCAAATGAATAAAGACACTTGTCATCAACCACAAATAGCACGTTCTACTTGTAGGAGCATTTTCACAGCGAATATACTATTCGAAGAAAAGCTGAAGTTGATCAAAACTGGTTAAAGGCACATCAATGAGCTACGTCTGTTAATACTATATTGATTAAACACCTTAAAATATACGCGAAGTATTTCAGTACTACCGGTTTTCAAATAAGACCAACTGCAATGTAAGTATTTAGGCCTACATGCAATACAAAATAAAAAACGCGTAAGATGCTTCTAGTTATGCTTGCATTGAGACATGTTTCTTTCCTTGAATCTTCCGTCTGCTGTGCGAAAAATTACAGCCCACACATGACGGGTGTATTTACCATTAACTGTAAAGGTAAAGTAGCCATATCAGTACATCCCCATTTATTGCGACTTATCGGTAAACAAATAGCTGTTTACACGTCCTTCGCGCTCGCCGCCTTATTACGATTTTAATGTCCTGGCTTCATTGATGTCAGGATACCGTATACTTTACACGGTATTGCCAGTCTAGTAATCTATGTCTGTGTTGTACAACACTGTAATGTTCAGCTTATATTCTTACAATTAACGAACAAAATAATGATTTTTAAAGAACCGCAACTATAACGATGTTTTCAACAGGCAAATATTAATAGATGCGAAGCAATTTACGTAAGAATATTACTCGAGCTACTCTGATAATGACCACAGTATTTTTAAGAGACCGAAAAGCCATCGAAACTCTTACAGAATACAAGGTGTTGCGCAATTTAAGGAAATAGTTAATTTCCAGATTTGCATATTTACAAAAAGTAATTGCCTTTTGACAGTCTATAGTTCACCAGAAAGCTGAGAAGACGTCGCATCCGCAATATACACTCCTGGAAATGGAAAAAAGAACACATTGACACCGGTGTGTCAGACCCACCATACTTGCTCCGGACACTGCGAGAGGGCTGTACAAGCAATGATCACACGCACGGCACAGCGGACACACCAGGAACCGCGGTGTTGGCCGTCGAATGGCGCTAGCTGCGCAGCATTTGTGCACCGCCGCCGTCAGTGTCAGCCAGTTTGCCGTGGCATACGGAGCTCCATCGCAGTCTTTTAACACTGGTAGCATGCCGCGACAGCGTGGACGTGAACCGTATGTGCAGTTGACGGACTTTGAGCGAGGGCGTATAGTGGGCATGCGGGAGGCCGGGTGGACGTACCACCGAATTGCTCAACACGTGGGGCGTGAGGTCTCCACAGTACATCGATGTTGTCGCCAGTGGTCGGCGGAAGGTGCACGTGCCCGTCGACCTGGGACCGGACCGCAGCGACGCACGGATGCACGCCAAGACCGTAGGATCCTACGCAGTGCCGTAGGGGACCGCACCGCCACTTCCCAGCAAATTAGGGACACTGTTGCTCCTGGGGTATCGGCGAGGACCATTCGCAACCGTCTCCATGAAGCTGGGCTACGGTCCCGCACACCGTTAGGCCGTCTTCCGCTCATGCCCCAACATCGTGCAGCCCGCCTCCAGTGGTGTCGCGACAGGCGTGAATGGAGGGACGAATGGAGACGTGTCGTCTTCAGCGATGAGAGTCGCTTCTGCCCTGGTGCCAATGATGGTCGTATGCGTGTTTGGCGCCGTGCAGGTGAGCGCCACAATCAGGACTGCATACGATCGGGGCACACAGGGCCAACACCCGGCATCATGGTGTGGGGAGCGATCTCCTACACTGGCCGTACACCACTGGTGATCGTCGAGGGGACACTGAATAGTGCACGGTACATCCAAACCGTCATCGAACCCATCGTTCTACCATTCCTAGACCGGCAAGGGAACTTGCTGTTCCAACAGGACAATGCACGTCCGCATGTATCCCGTGCCACCCAACGTGCTCTAGAAGGTGTAAGTCAACTACCCTGGCCAGCAAGATCTCCGGATCTGTCCCCCATTGAGCATGTTTGGGACTGGATGAAGCGTCGTCTCACGCGGTCTGCACGTCCAGCACGAACGCTGGTCCAACTGAGGCGCCAGGTGGAAATGGCATGGCAAGCCGTTCCACAGGACTACATCCAGCATCTCTACGATCGTCTCCATGGGAGAATAGCAGCCTGCATTGCTGCGAAAGGTGGATATACACTGTACTAGTGCCGACATTGTGCATGCTCTGTTGCCTGTGTCTATGTGCCTGTGGTTCTGTCAGTGTGATCATGTGATGTATCTGACCCCAGGAATGTGTCAATAAAGTTTCCCCTTCCTGGGACAATGAATTCACGGTGTTCTTATTTCAATTTCCAGGAGTGTATATCATACTTTGTCAGACTCGTTGTATTGGGCCATTATCGAAACATGTAATATTAAAATTGCGTCATAAATCGAAATTCTAAATTTTCACAAAAGTTGATACTAGAATTCCATTTGCATTTGTATAATATTGAAGTAATATACGAAACTGAGATAGTCACTTTCAGAGAAAAGTAAATATTAAAATGTAACTTTTTATTAAAAAGTTTCAGTACAACTACAAGGGTACATGTTCATTGTAGGTCTACCGTTAAACGAAGTAAGTGCAAATTGTATTCTTGTAATTAATTATCATTTCGTAGATTTAGCGTTATTAAATGAAAATCATCAACATCTGTTTAGGTTTCATGACAGCAATTTCTTTCGTTTATTACCTGCGTAAGGATGCTACAACATAAACAGTGTATTGATACTGGACACTAAGTCCGCCATGTTCAGCGCAGACAAGCCGGAGAGCACAATAAGTTGTTTGCACTTGCGGGAGAGCACATGTAATTTTCGTCATGCGTGTTTATGTCATTGTATAGTGTAAATAAATAGTATATGACCTTGTGTTCATGCGAACCTGCTAATTAAATACACAACACATTTCATTTAGATTTACGGCCAGCGTTTCTATTTATGACAAGACAGAGTCATCTTATTTCGAACTTGGAGCAGGAAACTACGCGATTTCAACGCCGACCAGAACATCGAGAACTAGGATAAATTACCCTGAAATTGCTTGGATTGTCTCGCAAAATATGGAATTCATTGTGCATGTCTCACGTAATCCATGACAGTACATGTTAATTCCTGTCGAGATTTCAGAGTAAAGTTTCATAGAATAAGCCAATCCCTACCGCTACATGAAGTTACTAAAAAGATTCTTTCCTTAGAAAGGCTATACACATGTGCTCTTTCGGCTCATAATGACCCGATTTATGGGCGTAATATTCTAACATTATTAAAAGTTATAATTTTAAATTTAGGTTCAATTTGCTCATCTACAGCGACATTAGTGGGAGGATTTGCACCCACTTTCCCCAAAGAATTCTTATAGGTGCTAATTTGAAATTTGCTCTTCGTATTTTTTGATCAGACTTTATCGTTAAAGCGCAACACACGTCAGATGTAACAGAATAATTTCGGCGCTGTTATAGTGCGAAAGATGGTCCTACTTGTCTATGGATCCATTGCTCTTTGTTGATTAGCAGTACGATTTATACAAATCATTCAGTAATAATAAACCAACACAGGCTTCAAGTGCAATTTGGTCTAATTTTTCCCAAGTGTCACCATTTCGACACATTTTTCATTCCCATCACAGTACTCTGAATATTATAGTGCATTAGTATTTGGAAAGATGATTTTATTTCACCACTCAGGGCCTGCAGTCAGTTTAATAAAGCTTGCTATGGATGGTCTTCCAATTTGTGGAAAATGTGCTAAGTTCCACATGATATGTTTCTCCTTTGATCGAACCACTTGTACTGCTTCCGCATTAAGGAGTGAGGTATCAATATCTGAAGAGTCTTTTGATTCAATGCAGGATGAATGCTATCGTCACTGATGTGACTTTCATCTTCAGAAATATTCTCCTCACTTATCAGATGCGTTTACTTATGCTTCCAGCTGCTCACCAGAAAGAAATCGTTTTATCATGATAACCACACAGAAATTACTGCATTAGATACATGAACCATGTCTGCAACATACAGCCGATAAAACATTACTGGGAGCGATTACGCTTTGTTAATTTGAACGTGATAAGCGACCTGTATTATTGTGTAACTTGACACATTTCATGAATAAGCAAGGAAGACCTCCCGTGCTATAAAACCTATTATGCATGTATCTCAGACATGTAGAAATAAAATTTTAATACCGACATTTGTACCTTTTGTGAATTTCAAATGCTCAGCTCCCTAATCGCAGATCCAAATGACATATATGCAAACTAATTAATCTACAACAAAGGGAAGAAAACTTTTATTTTTTTTATTTTTTTAGCTTTAGCTTTGCAGAATGTATAGAAAAAACAAAGTCACTAAATGTCGACCGTTAGCGTTTAAATGTAAAAAAAAAAACTTGTAGAAGAGCAAAGTACTTTCCGGGTCACATTGAGCCCAAGATAACAGCATGGTTACTCTTCAATTGACTGCGTTCAGGTCACGATCTTGGATGATCAGCACCGGCACGCTGAGCGGCCTGTGTTGTCCCTCTCGCTGTATATCCTCTCTGATAGTGATATTCCGAAGATGGAAGACATCATGTTGGCACGTTGTACAGACGATAAGATGTACTTCACTAGCGCCGACACCACGACGCAGATATAAACAAACTGAAAGAAACAACTCGATCGCATAGCGGAATGGTACCGTTGCAGCAAGATAGAGGCAAGCCCGTAGAATGTATGGCCACATAATTTGGTAAGAAAAATACCCGACCTACGAATAAGTCGCTGCCTACAAGACAGAGGCATCCCCTGGATACCATCGGTTAAGTACCTAAGAGCAACTCGGGACAAAGGGATGTTCCCCAACCACCACATCCAGGATCTGAGACGTAAGGCGATAAGAATGACTAAAGACCTGTTCCCCTTTGTCTTAAGCATGGAGCTCTATGTGGGCACTAAACTCAGCAACAGTTCTGGCACAACTACTCTACGGCAGCACCTTGTGGGGAATGGCGAGTGAAGCACATGTCTCAAGTGGATTTTCAGAGCCTTTACGCACACAAGGCTACTGGACTTACATCGTGAAGCCAACTCAGAGAGAACAGCAGACGTGATCAAAAACAACAATCTTTATTTAGTGAGTGGCAGCATCTAAAACTTAAAAGACGGCACGACAGAAGTCGACTGGCCACCAATATAAGGTCTCTAGGGCGCTAGTAATTGATATGGACAGGATGTAATCTAAATCGGTAGGGGTAAGCTTGAAGACCCTTAGGTCCTTATCAAGCCTCCCCAATGAGATAAAAAGTGTCCCAACCTAAAGCTCTTACGAGAATCCAAGAAGTACGGATCACCACTGGTGATGATACTTCAGCAGCACACAGACCAAAAAAAGAAAAAAAAGGAACTCCACCTTATGTAGCGCTGACTTCAGTCTCCTTACGAGAACCTGCTGTCATGAGTTTCAGAGTGGAGGTTGGTCTACAATGCAACGTAGAGGACTAGACAGAGGTATCCTGAGTGCAGTTGTGCAACGGGGAAGAGCGATCAGATGAATTGGTTGGCATTGGACAGCTAGCGGGATGGTCTGCTTCCGCCATCAATACTCCTATGAGAGCCTGTCATTGTCGGCTCCCACCGTGCTGTGAAATGTACTGTGCCTGACTTTCGAGTAAGGAACTTTTCTGAACGCGAAAATTTCGCGTATTCCAAATGGTTCAAATGGCTCTGAACACTATGGGACTTAACTGCTGTGGTCATCAATCCCCTAGAACTTAGAACTACTTAAACCTAACTAACCTAAGGACATCACACACATCCACGCCCGAGGCAGGATTCGAACCTGCGACCGTGGCGGTCGCGCGGTTCCAGACTGTAGCGCCTAGAACCGCTCGGCCACCCCGGCCGGCTCGCGTATTCCAAGAACAGACATAGCTCAGGACCTAACTAAAATTAAGAACAGTGTTAAGACGCTTAGCGACATATTAATATCTATACTGTATGTGAATGTCATGTTATTTAATTTTTTGGGGGAGGTAGAAACTTTGAATTTCAGTATTTTATGGACAAACTAGAAAAAAATAAAAAGTTTTCCGAACCTCGTAGACACTAAATGCAATACGAAACGCAACTTCGGAAAGATATGTTTCCGAGAGAGGTAATTCCTTTTCAATAGACCAATTTTTATTTAAAAACAAGGATGCTGTTTTTTTCTTTTTTTTTTTTTAAAGCCAACCTAGCTTTAAGTGTAATCGCAAAATAATATATTCATTAATGTTAAATTTAGGCCTGTGTGCCATTTAAGAACCTATAACTGGCCAGCATGTAGCCATCGACTGATGTTATAAACAGCTTTATTACTGAGCGACTAATCCGCAACCCAGTATCATTTGGAAGGTTGGTCATCTGACGGCTTCCAGGGGCGACGGAAATTTAATTTTCAATACTTCGCGTAATTATTCACGGGATTTAAAAATTTTAAATGCTGACTTAATCTATTCATTAAGAGGTGTAATATGATGTTAAAAGTTTAACATAGTAAGACAAGTATTACAGTTAGAGACTATGTGTTTGTATTGAGGCAGCGTAATTGACGGCGCGCAAACATCCGGACTATATTAATTTAGTATTTGAGAATGAGAGCTCTTGCGACTTCCAACAAACTTCATACGTAAGTTCAAGTCTTTACGAACTTATTTCTCGCTGATAATCCTCGCAAAACAGTACATCGCTTGCTACATTTTCGCTGTTCGTGCAGAAAACTTCAGCATCAAGCGTGCCGTTTTAATTTATTAGCCTACTTCTTTACAACCAGATCTAGTCGCAACAGTTTGCAGACAGTGTCCACAGCCGGCCTCGGTGGCCAAGCGGTTCTAGGCGCTTCAGTCCGGAACCGCGCGGCTGCTGCAATCGCAGGTTCGAATCCTGCCTCGGGCATGGAAGTGTGTGATGTCCTTAGGTTAGTTAGGTTTAAGTAGTTCTAAGTTCTAGGGGACTGATGACCTCAGATGTTAAGTCCCATAATGCTCAGAGCCATTTGAACCATTTTGAACAGTGTCCAGATATACCAGTGAATGTATCTGCAAAATTATATCAATGTGCGAGACTTAGTTAAGGACATATGACGTCATGAACATTTAGATGCATTGAAAACTAGTTTTTGTTGAAAATGGAGCATAAAGTTCCGAGAGTATATTAATCTAGCGTTTCGTAATGAGAGCACTTAGCAACTTCCAACAAACTTTAAGCTTAATTTTAGACTTTTCTAAACTTTTTGTCTCTTATGTGTTTAACGCCAAATATTTAACGCATTTTTCATTTGTTAAGTAATCAGCGTTTGCAGCTAGAGTATAGATCTGAGCTCGATTCTTTAAAGAACCGAGTCTTGACTGGTCTATACATATCCTGTAGCGTGACTCATTCCTGATGAGAGTACGGTGACCTTCGTCTATAGGCTCTAATACCACTGTTCCCATTCACTGATATAACTGCCGCGGCGAGGAGCTGCCGCCAAGGAATTCGGCTCCGCATTGTGCGCGAACAACGTAGCAGAAGCGCGGGCAGCAAGCCGGGATGAAAAGAAAGCCAGTGTGGGGGAGCGCGAGTGTGTGGCGCGGTGAGCAGGGCTCGCGGCGCAGGGAGTTCCCCGCACAGGACAGCAGGGCGTTTCAATGACGCAGCGCGATCCCATTGTTACGACCTGCGGCATCCCTGTTACACAAAGGCTGCGTAACTAGCTGTTCTCGATAGAAAGAAAAAGCGCAGATGTTTTGTTCACAGCTCTTTATAAGGGCGACGTTACCGAACGGTAACTGCCGTCCTAAGCTTTCTACACCTTCGTCTATACTTACAAGCCACCTTACGGTGCGTGGCGGGGAGTACTTCGTGTATTACCGTCACTTCCCTCCTTTCCTGTTGCAATCGCGAATGTTACTTGGGACGGATGATTGTTGGTCTTCTCCGTATGATCTCAGATCTCTTTGATTATATTTTCCTAGTCTTTTCGTAACATATATTATGAGTGGCAGGAGGCAATATGGTGGTTGATTCTTCTAGGAATTTCGACTGTAAACCACACCATGATGCAGAATGCCTTTTATCGTAGCGGCTGTCACCGGAGTTGGATGCACATCTCCGTGACGCTTTCGCGTTTACTAAACGAACCCATGATGAAGCGAGCAATTTTTCCGCGGGTCTTCTCTACTTTCTCTATCATTCCTGCAGGGATGGAATTCTGTACAGACGAGAAGTACTCCAGCGTCGGTCGCACTAGTGTCTCGTAATCCAGCTCCGTCATCCGTAGACTGCACTTCCTGAGGATTCTTCTACAGAATCTCACTCTGGCACCTGCGTTTCCTACTATTAGTTTTACGTGGTCGTTCCATTTTAAATCGCTCCTGATGCATAGTCCGAGACGTTTCGTGGATAAGACTGTTCCCGGTGAGTTTTCTTAAATTCTGTAACCCAAATACAACGCCTCATTCCACCTGTTAATACGCAATACGTTACATTTGCTTACATTCATCCGTCACAGGACGTGTTGTACTTACAATTTATTTTATTTTATCGGGGCTCAGTGAGCATATGACATAGCCAGCACCATATTAGTAACTCATCTGATGATCAAAACAAATTTATGTAAGTACATACGGGAAGCATTGTGTGCCTACATGACTATGAGCCTCCCGACACAATATATGGGCTATTCGGAAAGCAAGCTACGGTGGGTCGCGAAATGGAAACCACTGTGAAAATGCAATAGTTTAGCTACACTTTACACACACTTCTCTACTCCGACTTGTACATTCATAGCAGCCTTGTATCAACTTCCCAATACCCTCGTCATAGAATGCTGCCGCCTATGCTTTCCGCCAGTTCTCTACGTTCATCTACAGCTCGTTGTCTGTGGCAAAATGTTGTCTTCATAGACAGCGGTTCATGTGAGCAGAGATGAAACTCAGGACGAGCCAACTACAGACTGTGTTGTGGGTGATCAAATACTTCCCATCGAAAACTCTGCAGGAGCATTCATTGTCCCTGCAGTTATGTTATGTGGGTTGCACGGCATCAGGCGAAATCTCTCACCAGGCTCCCGTACTTGGCGGGAGACACAATTTCCTAGGCATCTTTACGTGCCTACTTTGCGCTCGGAATTGAAAAGAGCGACGTGACGCGATCGACGGCCATGCTAGCGACACTACCCGACACATCTGTGAAAAACGTCATCGGATTTTCACTTCAAGACCGGTCGGAACTTACTTTCCGAATAGCCCTCCTATGTCTTAGCACAGGTCTGAGTAGAAAGTCGTCTGGAGTATGCGAACAATTTAACCTCTGTTCTGAGTGTATTAGCAATGTAGCTGTTTGCAGATTTTAAATCTGCAACTGAGAATTGGGAAAGCACATAAGCTGAAGCACAAAGCAAAATCACTGAGAAGCCACCAGCCGACTAACTCTTTATCGCCGCTAAATGTCAGGGAAGCGCACGGTCTACTTCGTGATGTCTGTGGCTCTTGAAAACAGTTGAGGTATTAGGAAGGTGCGGAACTGCAACTCACTAAGTTGCCTTCCTAGTGTGGTATGCGTCTGCAAGTGGGCATTAGTTGTAGTCATTACATATGCCATGCATCTCTCTCGAAGGGGCAGTCTGCAGAGTAACAAAAACGTTCCTTTAGTCAGCACAATAGCTGCGACTTCCAAATACAAATTATACGAAAACTGCACACGTGTAGAAGTTTTTTTCGTGTTTCTTCTTCAAGTACCTAAAAGTAGTGTAGCACATGGGGACAGCCCATTTTTCGGGTTCAAAATCTGCTCAGTAAAGCCACACAGCACTACCATAGATTCTACAGTTCTTTGATTTGTAACTTGCTACCTGTTTGGTTCAAGGTCTGTGCCCGCAATTAAATGGCTCAGCTTCCCGCATCAGAAATATTTTGCGGAATGAAATGAAATGGTCGTATGGCTTTCATGGCCGGGAGTCCCCACGTGGGGAAGTTCGGCCGCCGAATTGCAAGTCTTTTCAGTTGATGCCACAGTGGGCGACTCGCTCGTCGGTGGTGATGAGGACAACAGAACTCCCAGTTCCCGAGCGGAGAAAATCTCCGAGCCGGCTGGAGATCGAACCTGGGCTCGCTGCATGGCAGTCAGATGCGCTGACCACTCAACTAAGGAGGCGGACCATTTTGCGCAACTGAAAAAGGAAGACATGGCCGCCGGGAAGCTGTAAAATGACTTTCCTTTGTTCAACGACTATTTTCCAAAGAGGTATCATCAACTAGTCAAACGTGATTAAATGATACTGGTTAAGTATGGCGAACTAATGTCGCCATTTGCCACGAACCATTAAACATATGCAAACGCTTGTAGTGTTTAATGATTCATGGCACATGATAACATTGGCTCTCCATATTTAGCTAGTGTGACTTAGTTACGTTCGACCAGGTAATTATAACGCCAGCGAAACTACCCGATGGACAAGTTTTCCGTCGTCCATTTTGTCTTTTTTCAAATATCTGTGCCAGCTTTCCACTGTAAAACGGTTGCATGTGACAGCTCTTGATGGAAGAATCACCACCCACATCCCTGCCCCATTAAGTTAACCGCTCGCTAAAGGCACGCCCGGGATCATCACAGTTTCTCACTGAGCATGATTACTTTGCTTTCTACAGAAGAAAGTCAGTATTTGGACGCTGACAGTCTCGTTATGTTGCTTATTATGCACTTCTACTTGCAGGATCAAAATAAGGGCACTGTTACCACCATTACTCAGATTCGACTAATTGATAGTAAACGCTAAGAGTGCAGAATATGAAACGAGTTATCAATTACATGCTTGCTGATTGTAAAGAATTGGGTATCGTGACGCGGCAGCTTTTGGAGCTATACTCGTCAAGGGACGTCCATTCACTTCCGTCGGTCGGAGCTTTCGCTGTGTATGAAGCAGCAGGTGCATAGCTAAGAACCCCATTGCTTAGGTCTACGTTTCGCCTTACTATACTCATGCTCATAAATTAAGGATATTTGCAGAATGTGGTGCAACACAACGTGGCACCACACAAAACTGCGCTAATAGCATATGCACATAGGGAACACACACGACACAAATCTGTAAGTCCACGGTATTGGTGATAAGTTGGGAAAACCGTCCCGAAACACATGTACTACAAAACGCCACTGTTCCCTGCGCATGTACCCCGATATGAATATGGGATATGATCACCATGCACACGTTCACAGGCCGCACAACGGGTTGGCATACTCTGGATCAGGTGGTCGAGCAGCTGCTGGGGTATAGCCTCTAATTCTTGCACCAGTGCCTGTCGGAGCCCCTGAAGTGGCCTAGGGATTTGAAGACGTGCAGCGATACGTCGACCGAGAGCGTCCCAGACGTGCTCGATGGGGTTTAGGTCTGGAGAACAGGCAGGCCACCCCATTCGCCTGAAATCTGTTTCAAGTTACTCCTTCACGATGGCAGCTCGGTGTGGCCGTGCGTTATCCATCAGGAGGAAGGTTGGACCCACTGCGCCCCTGAAAAGACGGACATAATAGTGCAAAATGGCGTCCCGATACACCTGACCTGTTACAGTTCCTCTGTCAAAGACATGTAGGGGTGTACGTGTACCAATCATAATCCTACCCCACAGCATCAAACACGACCTCCATACAGGTCCCTTTCAAGGATATTAAGGGGTTGGTATCTCGTTCCTGGTTCACGCCAGATGAAAACCCGGTGAGAATCACTGTTCAGACTATACCTCGACTCGTCCGTGAACATAACCTGGGACCACTGGTCCAATGACCATGTACTGTGTTCTTGACACCAGGTTTTACTGGCTCTCCTGTGAGCAGGGGTCAGTGGAATGCACCTTGCAGGTCTCCGGGAGAATAAACCATGTCTGTTCAGTCGTCTGCAAACTGTGTGTCTCGAGACAACTGTTCCAGTGGCTGCGGTAAGGTCCCGAGCAAGGCTACCTCCAGTACTGCATGGCCGTTTGCGGGCACTGATGGGGAGATATCGGACTTCTTGTGGTGTTGTATACTGCGGACGTCCCGTACTGTAGCGCCTGGACACGTTTCCTGTCTGCTGGAATCGTTGCCATAATCTTGAGATCACACTTTGTGGCACACGGAGGGCCCGTGCTACGACCTGCTGTGTTTGACCAGCCTCCAGTCGCCCTAGTATTGTACCGGTCATAACGTCATCAATATGTGTTCTTCGAGCCATTTTCAACACACGGTCACCATTAGCACGTCAGAAAACGTCTGCACACTTACTCGCTGCACCGTACTCTGATATGCACCAACACATCTCCGCGTACGTGGACTGCTGCCAGCAGCACCGTTCGACGACCGCAGGTCAATTGCACCGCATGGTCATACCCCGAGGTGATTTAAACCGCAAACCCCCCACCAGAGCGTTGTTTCACCATATCTCAGCATTATCCTTAATTTATGAGCCTGAGTGCAGAAGAAGGAAGGAAGATCGGAGTTTAACGTTTTGTGGGGAAAGAGGCCGTTGCAAACGGAGCTCAGGTGGGGAATATGTAATGGCCCCGTTACATAAGTCTTTTTATTCCACTGTTAAGTAGTATGGTACGCAGAACTTAAGCACAAAAGCAACTGTCGCATGATGTGTGCCTGCCAAGTAATATAACTCGATGAAACTTGGACCGTACATAGAAAGAACTGCTACAGTATATTACAGAAGGTAGATGAAGAAAATGCGCGTTGAGACGAACAGAAATGATAACTTTTATTCAAATAATTGCAATGAAGTCACCGCGATTCATGATGGTCTGCTGGACATTACAAAAGGCGGGATATGGTCCCTAAGAGGATGTGTGATCATCACGGACTGGCAATGCGTGCTCTGGAACGTGCTGCCAGTCTGGCCACAATTTAGTGAGGAGTTTTTGTGGTCGGCTTCCATTCCTCCACCAGAGCGCCTGACAACTGCTGGATGGTCGGTGGTGCGTGTGGATGTGTTGCAATTGTCTTCCGACGCATCCCAATCTCCTCTATTGGAGCAGACCAATCCGTTCGCGAAATATCCTCTGCTCCTCGCGTTCCAAGAGCTTCTCCCCTCCGCTGTTGGATGCGGAGTACAATTTTACAACAATGTTGACCGTACCGTGTGTAACGATTTCGAGGTCAATAACGCCCACTAACATTGTGGCTTCGCACAACATAACACATGGACCACCGAAACGATCTTATTCGAAAATGGTCCTCGATGCATTACGTGTTCCCACCTCCAGCCATAAAAGTGTACGTGATGCATCCAAGAATATTGCTGGACATGGTCTTTTTGGTGGTCGAAGTGGTCCAGATCTAGATGTGGGGAGGCGCATTGTTGCACGGCCGTAGTGAGCTCCAAATCTTTAGCCCAGTATTCTCACCGGTCAACGTTTTTGTGACACTGTACTCCGTCACCATGTGCAGCTTTTCTGGGTTGTATTCGGCCATGACTTCACTTTTCTGGATGACAATGCGCGACTGCATCGAACAGCGCAGCCGGAGGAGAGCCTATGCGGCGAATGGACTGGCCTGCCCGCTCTCTCGACTTAAATCCCATCGAGCAGATGTAGAATTCGAGACACAGACCTACTGCATCTCGTCCACAGGCACCAACGACCGTCTAGGAGTTCTGAACCGCACTGATGTAGGAATGGAACGCCTTACCACAACAACACCTTACCAACATTGCTGCCAACACGGGAGCACGTTTCAGAGCATGTAATGCTGTCCCTGGTGATCGTACACCCCATTAGGAACCGTGTTCCGCCTTTTGTAATGTGCTGGGGACCGTTATAAACAGCAAGGACTTCAGTATAATGTCTGTAAGTGTCACTTCAGTATAATGTCTTTGAATAAGTGTCATTTCTGTTCGTCTCATTGCGTATGTATTCTGTACTATACTTTAGCAATTCTTTCTATGTACCGTTCTAGTTTCATAGAGGTACATTACTTTGTAGTGAAGGATCATGCGAAAGGTACTGTCAAAAAATGGTTCAAATGGCGCTGAGCACTATGGGACTTAACATCTGAGGTCATCAGTCCCCTAGAACTTAGAACTACTTAAACCTAACTAACCTAAGGACATGACACACAGCCATGCCCGAGGCAGGATTCGAACCTGCGACCGAAGCGGTCGCGCGGTTCCAGCCTGAAGCGCCTAGAACTGCTCGGCCACACCGGCCGGCAAAGGTACGTCGTCCATAAGTTTTGGACACCAGGGTAGTTATCCACTGTGTAGGGGTCGCTTTGCCCTTCATCTGGGACTGGCAGGACTGTGCCTCTGCTGCGACAGTGTGATCTGTGCTCTCGAGAGGAACCTATAGCCTGCATGTGCATCACCGTTTACCACGTAAGTCTGACGCCGGCGGTACTGAGAGAGTGTACAACGGTACCTGAAGAAGGCGGCTGTTGGGAATATTTAAAAGACGCGGGGCCCCGGACTGAATGAGGAGAGCCACAATGTGGAGCGCCTGCGACAAAGACGGAAGCACCTGGCAGCGGCCAGCTGTCGCGCCGACCTGTTGCTGGGGTTGCAGGCGCGGCAGCTGCGCCGCTTCCGCACCAATCACGCTCACACTCCACGTGCCCTCCCTTTACTCATCTCCTCTGCTTACTCCCCATTTTGAACTTCACAGTGAGAGGTACTTCTTGACTTCTGAAAAGCATTTGACTACGCGGTCCACAGCGCTGTAGATTTCGGTGCTCAGGTAGATGCCGTGATCCTGGACTGCAGCAAGGCATTTGATACAACCCCGCACGGTCGTTTAGTGGGAAAAATTACGAGGCTACCGATGATTGGACCAAATTTGGGACTGGATACAAAACTACACTGCAGATAGAGCTCTTAACGGAGCAAACTTTGCATATGTAAAGGTAATTTCAGGAGTACTCTATGGAAGTGTGACACAACCGTTACTGTTTGTAGTGTATACACTGGTGCGACAAAAGTCACGAAAGTCATGGAATACCTCCTAATGTCGTGTTGGACCTCGTTTTGCCTGGCGTAATGCAGCAGCTCGACATGGCCTGAACTACACAAATCGTTGGAAGTCCTCTGCAGAAATATTGACCCATTTTGCCTCTATAGTCCACCAACAGCGAAATTCGGAAGTGTTTCCGTTGCAGAATTTTGTGCACGTCCTGATCTTTCGATTATGCCCCGTACATGTTCGATGGTATTCATGTCGGGCGATATGGATGACCAAATCATTATCTCGAATTGTACAGTATGTCCTTCAAACCAATCGCGAACCATTGGGGCCCGGTGACATGTTTGGGAATATGACATCCATCAATGGCTGCAACTGGTCTCCAAGTGACCGGACATAGTCATTTCCAGTCACTGATTGATTCAGTTGGGCCAGAGAATCCAATCCATTCCACGAAAACACAGCCCACACCAGTATAGAGCCTATCACCAGCTTGCATAGGCTTTGTGGGGTCTGCACCACACTCGAGACCTACAATCAGCTCTTACCAACTGAAATCGGGACTCATCTGACCAGGCCGCGGTTTTCAAGCCAGCTAGGGTCCAACTGATAGGGTCACGAGCCAGGAGAGGCGCTGCAGGCGATGTCGTGCTGTTAGCAAAGGCACTGTCGTTGGCCCTTGGCTACCCTAGCCTATTAACACCAAATTTCGCCGCATTGTCCCACAATGATTTCTGCTGTTATTTCACTAAGTAACATGTTGTTTTGTAGGGCAGGCAACCACAGCCAAACTTCGACAGCAGGCCGCGGTGGCCGTGCGGTTCTAGACGCTTCAGTCTGAAACCGCGCGACCGCTACGGTCGCAGGTTCGAATCCTGCCTCGGGCATGGATGCGTGTGACGTCATTAGGTTAGTTAGGTTTAAGTAGTTCTAAGTTCTAGGGGACTGATGACCTCAGATGTTAAGTCCCTTAGTGCTCAGAGCCATTTGAACTAAACTTCGACATTTTTCCAAAGAAAATTCCGCACTGGCTGTATCAATGATTTTTGTTAAATATGCGTCCGGTTTCGCACCACTTATCGGTGCATCCTCAGGCAATCTGTACAAAAAATAATATAATAAGAGCTGATACAAACTATTCGTTCCCCCAATTATGAGGTATAAAATGAACTTTTAAGCAACCAGTTTTTTGAATGAGACAAGAAAGTACTCACATACGCTATTCATAACATGGTAACGTTGAACATTGCCCTGTAGCCACTCCCTACCATTCACCATACAAGAGTTCTGAAGAAATCCCCTCGCTCCTCACTTAATGCCCTGACCGATCTGAGGCACAAGGGTCTTTTAGAAAATTTTGATTACTTAAACAGGTAGCCTTACCCCTATAGCTTACTTGTTACTAGGTTCCATCCTATATATTTTTATGCGTACTCCGGGCCTTACGCATTCAGAACCACCACATTTATTATTCTTATGGTTTTAACTAACTGCCATGTTTTATATTGGCCACCTAGCATTGTATTAGATTTTTTTAAAAAAAAGTAGACGTAAGGAATTGTTTATCAAATGTTCAGCACCCTCACTCTTCACTCCTTGTACACGTCATCCGGCCCCTGGCGATCCTCGCGCCACTGCGTGAGCGCTTTACGGCTTTCGGCCAGTCAGTCAGGCCGTGTCCGCTGTCGCGCGGCTCCTCTCAGCTTGCACGGTATGTTCTGATATGTTTACATGGCCCTAATTCCGCTGTTTGTTCGTGCTAATGTTCTGCTCTCCGTCGTTCGTGCTTAGGGGAGTTTTATCAACATCGTACTTCATTTTTATTTTCAAGGTCATTGCCGCTCACATCATTTAAAAAATTTTAAAAAAGATTTTTAAATTTCAGCTACGGCTTTCACGAGATGACGGTATATTGGACGTGAAAGATGGGGAGTGGCTACAGAGCAACGTTCAACGTTATTATGTTCTAAACAGCGTATGTGAGTACTTTCTTGTCTCATTCAAAAAATTGGTTGTTTAAAAGTTCATTTTATACCTCAGAATTGGGGTAACGAATAGTTTGTATGAGCTCTTATTATATTATTCTTTGTACAGATTGTCTGAGGATGCACCGATAAGTAGTGCGAAACCGGCCGCAGATTTAATAAAAATCATTGATACACCCAGTGCGGAATTTTCTTTGGAAAAAAATTTCACTAAGTGTTGCGCGTCTGTTAGCACTGACAACGCCGCTGCTCTCGATCGTTATGATGGCCGTCGGCCACTGCGTTACCCTGGTGAGAGGTAATGCCTGAAATTTGGGATTCTCGACACACTCTTAACGCTGTGGATTTCGAAATACTGAATTCACTAATGATTTCCGAAACGGGAATGTCCCACGCGTCTAGCTCCGACTACCATTCCGCATTCAAAGTCTGTTAACTCCCTTCGTGCGGTCATATCCGCCAATTCACTGCTCTTTTATACCTTGTGTGCGCGTCACTGCCACCATCTGAATTTCTGTATATTGATATCCCATGACTTTTGTCACCTCAGTGTAAATGATCTAGTCGACAACATCGGAAGCTTTGTGAGGCTGTTTCCAGATGATGCCGTTGTTTCTAAGAGGGTAACAACGTCAAAGGACTGTAGCGAACTTCAGGAAGACGCGCAGAGAATGATGAATGGTGCATGGATCGGTAGCTAATCTTCAACGTAAATAATGTATCGTATTGTGCATACATGGAAGAAGTCCACTACTGTGCAATTAAACTAGTAGTCACAAATTGCTGAAAATAGCAAGCACCGTAAAATATGTCGGAGTAACCATCCAGAGCGACAATAACTGGAATGACTATGTACAACAAACGTTAGGAAATGCTGATGCAAGACTGAGATGCATAGAAAGAATCTCAGGGAAATATAATTCATCCACGAATGAAGTGACCTACAAAACACTTGTTCGATAGATTCTTGAGTATTGTCCGTCTGTCTGGGACTCTTACTAAGCTGTTATAACATCCAACGAAGAGTGGCACGTTTCGTCACGGGATCGTTTAGTCGGCGTGAGGGCATTACGGAGATGCTCAACGGATTCTACGAGTAGTGCCAGACGCTAAAAGAGAGACGGTGTCCATCGTGAAGAGACTCCTTCTCAAAGTACAAGTCAGTATGTTTCGGGAAGAGTCGGGCAACGTGCTACTTCCATGACAAAGTGATAATGGGAGAAATAACAGCTAATACGGAGATTCGCCGACAACCATTCTTCCCAAGCGCCTTTCATGGGTGGAACAGGAAAGGGGACTGCCAAATAATAGAACCAGAAGTACCTTCCGCTACACACCATTACGTGGCTTGCGAAGTACAGATGTAGATGTAGACTCGGTGTCCTCCCTACCTTGAGTTTATAGCGAATACGAGGAAGTTGATATCAGTGAATGTGCAGGCAATGGATCAGTGTTTGAACTGTCAAACGTAAGGGACAATTCGGCCACACTCATTAACTTTATTCAGATTAATGCGGGTTACCAAAAATATTTTTCCCTAAAACATAACACAATACGTGATAAAAGAGCAGTGGATAAGAGAGTGTCAACCACAATTATGTTCCTTCTTTAAGCTATTAACAACAGAAACTGTGTATAAAAATATTGCCATGACATCAACACAAGGCAATAGGGCCTCTTTGGTTGTTGTAAATACCATCACTGCGGATCCAGATGACAGTAGCAAATAATTGGTAAACTGTGTACAATTTTACAGTAACACATTAATTTCCAGTACAAGGCAGACATGAATTTTTGAAAACACACAGTAATGTGTACCTGTATTAGCGTGTATTTCAAGCGCCTTTAATTCAAACTTTGGATCTGTATCGCACCTTCAATTTCTTTAATCCTATTGTTCGTTACTGTGATGTCATCACATTACTTTTTTTTTAAAGCAAAAGTACTGTGCAGCAGTTCACGTAATACAGCACTTCACCTAGTATTTATTTAATCACTGCACATTATAGCTTCAAATAAATATTTTAGAAAACATTTCTATAATTTGTATTGTCAGTAATTCGGACCAGGATTCACCCCAATTAACTAGCATAAGGGAGATTTCACTGTATTCGCAACTACACTGAGTGACAAAAATAGTGAAGCACCCATAAGACATAGTCGGATGTCAATATAATTTTGTACGCCTCCACAGCATCGGTGTGTGTGTGTGGTCAGAGCTGCAATTCTCTGTGGCAGGTAGAACGGCCGCCAGAATGCATTAGTATTGTCCCTATGTAGAGTTGTTACCTGGCCTGGTAGGGTATAAAAGAAGCGTGAACAGCGTGATCACAATGCGGGACATGTATATGTCGCGAACTGGTATGAGACAGCGTTATCAGCACCTCATGGTTCGAAGGGGGGCTCCATTTGGCCATTTGGTCGAATCGTACAATATCCAGGTTTGTGAAGAATTGGGGTGTGACTGGAGCGATATTGAACTGTATGGAAGATAGAGCGCAGCATACTCGTCGTCAAGATTCCGGTCGGTCACGTCTGACCACCACAAGGCAACATCGCCGTATAGTGCACCAAGCACATTGTAAGCCTTTCACATCTGCGTCTGCCATCCCAGAACAAGTAATGGGCTCCCTGCAACATTCTTATCATCCAACATCACAGCAGCAGCCGGATCAGGACTTAACCATTCCAAGTGTAAGCTGCCGCAAATATCACAGCATGCGTTTGGAGTGGTGTCATGACTGGGAAGATGGACTGCGGATGAATGGGGTCACATTGTGTTCGGCAGCAATACTCCGTATGACAATCTTCGGCGAGTACGTCAGTGATCTGAGGAGAGGGGCAGCGTAGTTACTCCTGGCGTCTTGGTGTGGGGAACCAGTGGGTACGACTCCAGGTAACGGCCGCTAGTAATTGTAGGACCTCTGACTGCACAATAGTTCATCTCAGATACACTACTGCCCATTAAAATTGCTACACCACGAAGATGACGTGCTACAAACGCGAAATTTAACCGACAGGAAGAAGATGCTGTGATATGCAAATGATTAGCTTTTCAGAGCATTCACACAAGGCTGGTGCCGGTGGCGACACCTACAACGTGCTGACATGAGGAAAGTTTCCAACCGATTTCTCATACGCAAACAGCAGCTGACCGGCGTTGCCTGGTGAAACGTTATTGTGATGCCTCGTGTAAGGAGGAGAAATGCGTACCATCACGTTTCCGATTTTCATAAAGGTCGGATTGTAGCCTATCGCGATTGCGGTTTATCGTAACGCGACATTGCTGCTCGCGTTGATCGAGATCCAATGACTGTTACCAAAATATGGAATCGTTGTATTCAGGGGGGGGGGGGGGGGGGGTAATACGGAACGCCGTGCTGGATCCCAACGGTCTCGTATCACTAGCAGTCGAGATGACAGGCATCTTATCCGCATGGCTGTAACGGATCGTGCAGCCACGTCTCGATCCCTGAGTCAACAGATGGGGACGTTTGCAAGACAACAACCATCTGCACCAACAGTTCGACGACGTTTTCAGCAGCATGGGCTATCAGCTCGGAGACCATGGCTGCGGTTACCCTTGACGCTGCATCACAGACAGGAGCGCCTGCGATGGTGTACTCAAACGACGAACCTGGGTGCACGAATGGCAAAACGTCATTTTTTCGGATGAATCCAGGTTCTGTGTACAGCATCATGATGGTCGCATCCGTGTTTGGCGACATCGCGGTGAACGCACATTGGAATCGTGTATTCGTCATCGCCATACTGGCGTATCACCCTGAGTGATGGGATGGGGTGCCATTGGTTACACGTCTCGGTCACCCCTTGTTCGCATTGACGGCACTTTGAACAGTGGACGTTACATTTCAGATGTGTAACGACCCGTGGCTCTACCCTTCATTCGATCCCTGCTAAACCCTACATTTCAGCAGGATAATGCACGACCGCATGTTGCATGTCCTGTACGGGCCTTTCTGGATACAGAAAATGTTCGACTGCCGCCCTGGCCGGCACATTCTCCAGATCTCTCACCAATTGAAAACGTCTGTCAATGGTGGCCGAGCAACTGGCTCGTCACAATACGCCAGTCACTATTCTTGATGAACTGTGGTACCGTGTTGAAGCTGCATGGGCAGCTGTACCTGTACACGCCAACCAAACTCTGTTTGACTCAATGTCCAGGCGTATCAAGGCCGTTATTACGGCCAGAGGTGGTTGTTCTGGGTACTGATTTCTCAGGATCTATGCACGCAAATTGCGTGAAAATATAATCACATATCAGTTCTAGTATAATATATTTGTCCAATGGATACCCGTTTATCATCTGCATTTCTTCTTGATGTAGCAATTTTAATGGCCAGTAGTGTATCTTGCGTCCTCGAGAAATATCTCCCATCGTTATGCCTTTTTCACCATGCAGCGCTGCTCCACACATGGTACGTGTCCCTTTGAACTGTCTGTGTGATGCTGAGATACCTGCGCGACCAGCATATCCATCCCGCATAGAACATTTGTTGAAGCGGCTCGGACGTAAACTCCGTCGCAGTGGCAGTATGCAGCTGCCACTGGGACATCAAGGAGAGGTTACAACAGTTCGCCAGCTTGCACAACCTGACACCGTTCGTAACCGAATCAGAGCATGAACGCAGGTCCGAGTGCGTGCAACGTCATACTGATAAGTGGGGTGGTACTAGCATTTCCTTAAAAATTTGACTCGATTTTGTGATCACTGAAGTAATATTACGTACACTCTCAGCCCGTGAATTTTTCCTTTCTGGTTGCATCAGATTTTCTGCCAGGCGGTGTATTGTCCATTGTGCATTATCCGGCGTCGTACGAGACTAACTCGTGGCAGGATGGCGCCGCTGGATATCGCGGGCGGGGGCAGTTTCTCCGATCCGCCGGTGCTGTCCACAGTGGCTCACATTGTGTCGCCTGGAGAGCGACAATACTATCTGAGCAGGTGGTGGAACTGAGTACAGGCGGCGAGGGCGGCAGAGATAGGCTATCAGGCGCGTGGCCGCCCTGATTAGGCAGCAGCTGTCGCCCCGAGTCGGCAGGACAAGGTGCGGCCACCTGGCATGCTCCCCGCTGTTTGCTGGCGCCATTACCCCTACACGACACCACCCTTTCTGCAGGTGCTGTGGACTAGAAACGGAAGCCTGCCAAGCACGTTATGAAATTGAAAACTTCATCGAGCGCCCCCAGTACCATTTCGGTCCTTTTTAGAGCTATGTAGCTCAATTGGTAAAAACTGAACCCTAGTAGGATAGCTTTGTTGTCAGTTCGTCTGTCTCTCGGTCCAATTGTTAAGACCGCTTTTTCTCACGAGCGGGTAGCGGTATAAAGCTAAAATTTATATCCGCCCTTGGCCCTATTAAGTAAGATCGTGGTCGGGATAATTAGTAGAAAAATTTATTTGACAAAAGATAAAACATATACACAAAAGAAAAATGCAGTTGCAATTAATACTACGTCCAGGAACCCGCGGAATCGATATTTGCTTGGCATTTCTGAGGCTGGCTTGAAACCAAGTTTTCCAAGTATCCGCGTAAAAGACACCTCCAAATGCCACGAATTTGCATTGACAGCTGTTTCAAAGCGAAGATCTGTTTTCCTTGCAACTTATTTCTCACGTAAGACCATACATTTTCAGTAGGATTAGCGTCAGGCGACGGCGAGGGCCAATCCAGTACTTGCACACCTTTCTCCTCTTTCCAGTCGCTGCAAAGCCTGCTGCAGTACTTTGGATCTTTGTCCTCCTGCAGTGTCCAGTCTTCATTTTCTGTCTATGAAGCAACGTTTGACCGTCGGCATCGAGCATCTTTGATAAATTTGTAACATCTTCTGTGCACTTAAATTGTCGGTGTTTACGTGCAAATCTCAGTTAAGAATTCAAAGTAAACTAATGCTTTATGAAACTAGCAGGAAGGACAAGATTCCCTCTAGTGTGTAATGCCGTCCACGCTACTACTTAATAGTTTGCAATTTGACCTTATAAGTCAATACAATCAAATGATTGTCACACATTTTGAAAATCTCACGCATCAAAACCTGTTGATGAACTACCTATACCCTTTCCGGATTTTATTGTATAGCGGTCACCAATGAACATCGCTTCACGTGCGTGTAGTCGACTGACGTTTACCTTCGTGTCACACCTGACGTGACAGAACCTCGGGCTCTCCTGTGTCCAGGTGACCTCCCCTCGCAAAATATTATGCGCTTACATGGTTCGAGGGAATGACTATCGACTACGTCTTCGGAAAAGGGGTGAGAGTGGAGCTCGAGTACTGGTGGTACCTACAAAACGCTCATATCTCTCTTGAACGGACACTGAGGAACCGTACGCTCTTTGCTAATTATTTCCGCTGCGTTTTCGTTAACTCAGCCCCCCCCCCCCCCCCCAAGTTGCGAAGTGCCAGGCACAGTTTGCGGTTCCGCGCAGCATCACATAGAAGACAGAATTAACCGATTTGCAAGCAACGAGGAAGGAAAAAAATCGGTTGACTCATGGAAAGCTACATTCATGGAGGCATTACTAAAGCAGCAGCATGAGGCTCTTGTAGGTATTTTAGATGACGTTGTTGTAGTTATGAAACGCCAACTGCAGTGGACAAGAAAACTCCATGTGGACCTTTTCTTGAAGCAAGATTCTTTTAGCTGCAGTAGCACTATTGTACAAAGCTGTTTTAGTTTATCCTTTGAATACTTTTTAATATTATGTTTTATAGAATTTTCATTTGTACGCATTTACTAATTATAATCATGTAATAAAATAAATAAATAAATAAAAATAATAAAAAAGAAATAAAAATGTCATAGAACCGCGGATCCTATCGCAATGGGAGAACTTTTGGGAGTCATTAGGGGCAACACCTGAAGAGAGATAGTTCATTTTTTTTATGGCAGAGTAAAAGTGGCGGTGCCAAGCAGGGGTCGATTTGAATTTTCCATTTTTTGGGGAGGATTAAACTTACTTACTTAAGGATACAGGCACAAAAGAGAGGGAAAGCGCATGCCTGCAAACCGAGAGTTAGCCAGATCGGATCTCGGTCGGACCAAAAGTTTTCCAACCTTCGTTTTAAGCTAACCTTCATGTCTTATCGATGTGAGTCGTCGCCAGAAACAACACGTGGTTTGGATTCCACGTTAAACTGTAGGTCCCCTTTCCCCATCTGGGCAACTGGGGTAGGTTACGGTCTCACCAAGTCACCGAAGTGGCGTCCAATTGAAGGACTTGCACCAGGCCATTCAGCCATGCCAAGAAATAATAATAATAATAATAATAACCATATACATAATAAGTTTGTACGGAACCTTCAGGGACAAATCCTACTCGGACTTGCGCGGTATTTTCTCCAATAATGCCTAGTTTTCATACTACACCGACGAATGGCATTATCATCACCTAAAGAAAGTTAGCAACGATCTTCCTAAAGGATCCATCCTAGCATCATCTTCAGTCTGCATATCCCTGACAAGCCTGCAAAAACAGAACCTATAAAATTCTAGTACGTCGACAACTGAGCAATAGCTCTCCAACGTAAGTGCAGTGGAACATTGTTTACACGGCCCTAATCAATCCGAGTATTCGGTTACTCCGAACCAGTTCCTTTATTAAGTACACAAACTGTGCGGTATTTTATACTTCGGATTTTAATGGCGGCAACACTCTATGACAGGAATCATTAAATTTCAGTTTAGTCATCTGCCATACACAGATTCTGCCACTGAGCTGCACAGTATTGTATTCTCCTCGTTTGTTGCGAGCGTAAAACAATATCCAACAGAAATAAGCTGGTTGTGGCCATGGACAAAAAGTTAAGAGGTTCTGTCTAGGACAGATAGAGGAAGATTGTGGAAAAACATTTCTGCCGAATCTGGTGCTGTGTGCACGCTCAGACACGTGTTATAGACATAAAATGATTGGCTCTGAAATGATAATGACGCTGGTTTCGGTATGCTTACTGATAGCGAAATTATCGCCATTTGTTCCTCTGCAGATATTCACGGTAGCTATGAGGTACTAGCTGAGATAACTGACAGTCAGCTGAAGACATTATTCTGCTTTTAATGGTTTTCCGGATGTTTGATTATGCGGATTACCTATGCCCTCTAGTATAGATACACGAGATGCCACTGGACATGCAAACAGCAGTATTTACGGAATATTTAAGCAGACTGGCACAACACTTTCGTCAATGGAGGCTTCAGTTTAAGAGAACCGAAAATAATGCGACAGGTTTCATTTAAACAACAAAGTGGGCAACCATAAATTTACTGTGAGTTAACACCGTTCTTTCTTAGAATGACATTCCAACTCGAGGTGTCCGCAGTTCGTGGTCGTGCGGTAGCGTTCTCGCTTCCCACGCCCGGGTTCGATTCCCGGCGGGGTCAGGGATTTTCTCTGCCTCGTGATGACTGGGTGTTGTGTGATGTCCTTAGGTTAGTTAGGTTTAAGTAGTTCTAAGTTCTAGGGGACTGATGACCTCCGAAGTTAAGTCCCATAGTGCTCAGAGCCATTTGAAGCCCCATTCATTCCAACTCGCGTCGGTGTGAACATAACTTTAAGCTGTAGGCAAAGTCTAACGGAAAACACCGTGAAACTTAAAATCAGAAAAAAATAATTCAAATAAAAAAAATCTCTAGTGCCACGTGTAGAACCCCGGCCTCTTGTCTCTGAATTTCAGCTCTAGGTCGGATCTAATCTGGTGCAGAATATATTGCATCGGTGTGGAAGTATATAGTCTATGTCTGTGCGGATAATACCTGGGAACTTGCCTGGTCTTACCTATTGGCTCCTTCTGGTCTGCTACGTTTGCGGTGGGACCTCTCTTGTCAGAGAACACACACTTGGACGCGAGGTATTGCTTTGCTCCCTGTTCACCAATAGTCTGCAGGCGTGGTATTCGGCCGACTGGCCTCCAGAGCGTCTCCTTACCCAAAGCACAAATTTACTACCAGCGAAGCGTGACAAAAACAGACGGAAGAATCTTAGCAAATACGCTTCTAAGACCTTACCTGTATCACATAGAAAACCCGGGCTTCAACTTACACCGGAAAAAAAGGACCAGCTTCAACAGGTTGAAACAAACCACAGCAGACGTTAAAGGTTAATTGATGGGGCATGCAGCTTCTGTACTAGAATGTGCAGTGTGGTGCCAACAGACACACATGATTGCGCTTATCCCCCTATTCCGAACCGACTCCTTGGAGGGCCAGGGAAGTACACCGAAGCCTTTGTGTGTTTTTCTGGACTTTCCAATATAGCCAGTATATATTTAAAGAACTGCCTTATACTGTAGGGATCAATCATTCTTGTGTTTTAAATTACTCAGGTGTTGTATGAACATGATTTCATTGACAATTTTATGACAAAACTTTAACAAATCGGTTTATTAATATATCAAATTTTAACGAAAATCCAAAAAGTAATTTATTTAAATTTATCTTCACTATATTTGTTAGAGTATCAACATCATGGTGGGGAGTTTTCTTTACATTTGAGTAAGTTCCTTAAAGTAACAACGTTTAAAGCAATTGAGTATGTGGGAAAACTGGTGACAAATTGGAAGACTGATAGCGCAATTGGTCGTGAACTTCCTGCGAAGGGCAGTTATGCAATTTCAAGTCCCAATCTCTTCCAGCATTTTCACATACCACACACACACACACACACACACACACACACACACACACACACACACAAAAGGCGCGCGCGAGTGTGTGCGCGCGTTGCCCGACTCCGTGAGGGATAATTTGTGTAAATTATTCTTAAACCGAATGTACAGGTGCAGAACGGAAGGAAGGAGACAAAATTGCTGCAAGTGCGACAGTTGGCGTGGAGAGGGAGAGAGGAGGGACGGGTATAGTTAGCATAGAGGTGGACGAAAGACGGAAGATGTCACGGATTTGAGGAGTGTTGATATATAGTTCATATGTGAAACAGGAACGTGTTGGGAAAGGAAACTGTTAGAAAACCTAAAAGGAATTCATAAAAAAATGGTTCAAATGGCTCTGAGCACTATGGGACTTAATATCTGAGGTCATCAGTCTCCTAGAACTTAAGAGCTACTTAAACCTAATTAACCTAAGGACATCACACACATCCATGCCCGAGGCAGGATTCGAACCTGCGATCGTAGCGATCGCGTGGTTCCAGGCTGAAGCGCCTAGAACCGCTCGGCCACTCCGAACGGCAAGGGATTCATAGAATGCAGGAGGGACGGATACTAATGAAGGTTGGTGGCGTTAGACTCTTACAACCGTGAAAGTAAATCTGTTAAGACGGAAGTTGGAGAAACCACTGTGGCGCCTGGAGCTTAAGGTAAGTACGTTTGTATCATGGAGAATATGTCACACACAGGTGAGGTCTGTTATACATTTTAAGCGAGGCAACGATGGAAAATGGTAGTTTATTTAATCCTGAGAGCAGGAGGACAACTTCATGGAGAGTGGCTAATATGACGGCTGGCTTGATACTTTCCAAGTAATACGACGCAGAAAGATAAGCGAGGAAACCTTACCAGTAATCCAATATTTTGCAGTATTCAGTCATATATTACTGGTCAATGCTACGCCTTTAAAATTGTTACAAAGAAATAATGGTGTCAGTGTTGCAGTCTTCAGTCCGAAGACTGGTTTGATGTAGCAATGCACACTATTTTCAAACAATTTCCGGGAATCCAGCCGGCTGACGTCTTCGACAACCGCCGATGTTTCGACATGTGAATATTCCGTCATTTTCAAGGTACAAATGCAACAGAGGACGCTGTGCGAGGAAATTTAAACCATCAGTAGGTGAGGCTATGCCGACCAAGAACAATAATACTGTATATACCTCCCCCCTCCCTCCCTCCCTCCCTCCCTCTCTCTCTCTCTCTCTCTCTCTCTCTCTCTCTCTCTCTCTCTCTCTCTCTCTATCTGTCTCTATCTCTATCTCTATCTCTATCTCTCTCTCCCTCACACACAAACACAAACATACACGCTCGCCGTAAGTAACTAGCCCCGCCATACAACCAAGGATGACCAAAGTCAAAATTTATTGATAGTGAAAAGTTATTAGCAACAGATGAGGAAGTAGTATGAACACTGTCCCTTTGTTACGTCATCTGGCCGTGTTTCCGTAAGTTTTTTGAACATTTTACATGCCAAAAGAAACTGAAGTTTAACTCTGCATACTATCTATTCTGTTCAGACCACTTCATCTTTGCACCACCAACGTCCATTTGGACCCGTTTACTGTAGTCAAGCCTTGATCTCTCAGTGAAACTTCCCCCTCCCCCACCCTCTTGGCCCATTTCGACTCCTCGATGCTTCAGTATGTATCCTATCAATTAAGTGTGTCACTACTTGTTTATAACATAATTAAAATACGTTAATCGCGCGGATCTGTTATTGAGGACGGATTCCGGTACGAGTGTGGTCGCACGGCAGCCGTCGCAGCTTGAACTAAGTGAAGAATAATGGGAAGACGGCGTGGTGGGGAAACGCACAGTGGTCTCGAGGAACGGAAATCCGGTGGGCCGGCCCGGAGACGAGAGCCGTGCAAGGGCGGCTTGGCTTGTCTGGCCTGGTGTGGCGTGGCGTGCAGTGCGCTGCAAATAGAACCTGTTTGCCAACCACCGATTCCATTGTGGCGCCTGCCTTGCCGGTATGCCGTTTCCCCAGGTGGACCTCCGCGGCGTGCAGTGGACGAGGGGGCTGCCAGTAATTCCCCCTGCCTCCCATTAGCTGACCCGTGCCTGAGTTACGGCGATAGTGATATTCAGCTCCGTAGCCGCAAGTGTGTGCCAAGTGATGGAACTCTGCTTAAGAAAGAAACTGTGTTAGCAGGACACACAGGTCTCTAGAGATTGATTCTAAAACAGTGTGTTTCGCAGTTCGCAGAGCACCTTAGTGAGATGAGAAACCTCGAAAGATATAGACAATGACTATACCACAATGTAGTATTCAAAGAAATTCGGGCTTGCAGCACTGCACTACAACGTATTTACGGCTGGGCACACGGCAGTTATATTCAGTTGAGCCATCAAAGACTGAACAATTTTATTTTTTTGTTTACTGTTATTTCAGCTCCCTATGAAAGAGCGGGCAGGCAGCGAATGAAAACCATTCCTCAGCCAAAGGTTACACACATCTAAAAGATTAAAAAATACAGTGTGGTTTTAACCAAACTTTCGCTTCCGTTGACGGAAACATATTTAACTTCATACGAATGATGTCCAGACTGTGTGCTGCAGAATTTGCGATGTTTGTAGTTTTAGTGTCTTGACTTGCCATTAGGCGTTGGTTCTGATACGGCAATGGAGGGTTGAAACACAAGCACCAGTGTGCATTACAGTTGCAACAGTCAGAGTAGGTCTGGACAAGATGAGCAGCTGTTTCATCAAACCAACAGCAATAGTGCAGCTGCTCTTCGCGAATATCGACGCATTAAATGGATACGGAGGGGTCCTCTTTCCATAACGGGGCTGGAGAACATGATTCGGAAGTTCGAATTAACTAGCGATTTGGGAATTGTTCCTGGAAGTGGCCAACGGCCAATTGTTGAAGAACAAACTGTTGAAGAAGTTACTGTTGCGATGGCTTAGATTGCTCGATGAAATATGCGATCTTCAAGCAGTGCACGAGCTGCGTCACGATCCCACGTTGAACAACGTTTGTAACCTGAAACGTAAACATGGTCCGCAGTTAACAAATGTTACCCCCTCAAGCGGAAATTGAAACGTGTTTCTTTCAATTTGTTATTTCTCTTCCGCGTGTCCTTAAAAATGTTTCTTCAAAATTTCATTGTCCTATGATCACTCCTTTTCCAAGGGGGCCCTCTCAAGTAGAGAAAGTTTAGTTATAATCACCCTGTACATAAAAAACAGATGAAAATAAACGATGTTTTTAAACACAATGGTGGACAATTCATGATTTTGAAAACTTTTTAGATGTCTTTTATAATACACTTTAAAATATAATCGCTGATGGTAATTTTAATGATGCTATGGTGTAAGTCATGATGGAGGATTAATGATGAGTGTGTCTATGGGGCCCTGTGGAACCGTAGATAGCGACTATAATTCAGTTAGGTCGAGGAAAAGGGAGAAAAAAACTAAAGGTTGATGTGTGGTAGAGCGTTGCGACCTGGGTTATAAAGAGGGTTACATATCGGGACGCCAAGCACTTAAGTGGGAATTGCAGAGTATCCATGTAGATGTACATGTAGATGTTTTCATCGTTGGAGAGTGGAAGTTGGCTGAAATTCTGGCGGTGCGGATAGATAAGGCATGAAGGAGCATTGCTGTTGCTTTGCTGGTGCAGTTGCGCGGCAGGACACCTGCAGTGAACTGATGAAAAACGTGATGGCTTACAACCCGTCTGTCCGCTGTTACCATCCGCGACAGCAAGCTGCAGTCACGACACCATCAACAACCTACATTAAAGCGGTATGGTTTGAATTCAGAGCGTCTTTTGTCGGACAGTAGTGTCTTCATCTTATGGAACTCATTTTCGGCAAGGATACAAGGAATAGTGTTGATAGTGTCTGGATTGTATTCTCTTCTGTCTTTTGACAAGCACCAGTTTCACTTTAAGAAACAACACGTAAGAGAAACTCAGATGCGAACGCTGTAAACAGTCTCAGGGAGGCGGACAGCTTGCCGAAAAAAGAATTGCGGAAGAGGGCTGTTTGAAACCTGGCCCAGTATGCGTCGCCGACAACGGCGTGGGTGGGAGCCAGCAGTATCACGCTTCGTCCCTCGATTACAGTCTTAGCAGCATTTTGCCACCGTAAAGTAGCGATGAGTTCGATGTCACGTGTATGTCTGTTACACAGGGTGGTCCATTGATAGTGACCGGGCCAAATATCTCACGAAATAAGCGTCAAACGAAAACACTACAAAGAACGAACCTCGTCTAGCTTCAAGGGGGAAACCAGATGGCGCTATGGTTGGCCCGCTAGATGGCGCTGCCATAGGTCAAACGGATATCAACTGCGTTTTTAAAAATAGGAACCCCCATTTTTTATTACATATTCGTTAGTACGTAAAGAGATATGAATGTTTTAGTCGGACCACTTTTTTCGTTGTGTGATAGATGGCGCTGTAATAGTCATAAACATATGGCTCACAATTTTAGACGAACAGTTGGTAACAGGTAGGTTTTTTAAATTAAAATACAGAACGTAGGTACGTTTGAACATTTTATTTCGGTTGTTCGAATGTGATACATGTACCTTTGTGAACTTATCATTTCCGAGAACGCATGCTGTTAGAGCGTGATTACCTGTAAATACCATATTAATGTATTACATGCTCAAAATGATGTCCGTCAACCTCAATGCATTTGGCAATACGTCTAACGACATTCCTCTCAACAGCGAGTAGTTCGCCTTCCGTAATGTTCGCACATGCATTGACAATGCGCTGACGCATGTTGTCAGGCGTTGTCGGTGGATCACGATGGAAAATATCTTTCAACTTTCCCCACAGAAAGAAATCCGGGGACGTCAGATGCGGTGAACGTGCGGGCCTCGGTATGGTGCTTTGACGACCAATCCACCTGTCATGAAATATGCTATTCAGTACCGCTTCCACCGCACGCGAGCTATGTGCCGGGCATCCATCATGTTGGAAGTACATCGCCATTCTGTCATGCAGTGAAACATCTTGTAGTAACATCGGTAGAACATTACGTAGGAAATCAGTATACATTGCGCCGTTTAGATTACCATAGACAAAATGGGGGCGAAATATCCTTCTCCCATAATGCCGCATCATACATTAACCAGCCGAGGTCGCTGATGTTCCGCTTGTCGCAGCCATCGTGGATTTTCCGTTGCCCAATAGTGCATATTATGCTGGTTTACGTTACCGCTGTTGGTGAATGACGCTTCGTCGCTAAATAGAACGCGTGCAAAGAATCTGTCATCGCCCCGTAATTTCTCTTGTGCCCAGTGGCAGAACTGTACACGACGTTCAAAGTCGTCGCCATGCAATTCCTGGTGCATAGAAATATGGTATGGGTGCAATCGATGTTGATGTAGCATTCCCAACACAGACGTTTTTGAGATTCCCGGTTCTCGCGCAATTTGTCTGCTACTGATGTGCGGATTAGCCGCGACAGCAGCTTAAACACCTACTTGGGCATCGTCATTTGTTGCAGGTCGTGATTGATGTTTCACATGTGGCTGAACACCTGCTGTTTCCTTAAATAACGTAACTATCCGTCGAACGGTCCGAACACTTGGATGATGTCGTCCAGGATACCGAGCAGCATACATAGCACACGCCCGTTGGGCATTTTGATCACAATAGCCATACATCAACACGATATCGACCTTTTCCGCAATTGGTAAACGGTCCATTTTAACACGGGTAATGTATCACGAAGCAAATTTCGTCCGCACTGGTGGAATGTTACGTGGAAATGATAACAAACTTATTTTCAACATTTGATCCATCAACTAATATCTTCAATTTATCATTAAATTTAACTAGAACATTCTTAGGATTATTATTAATCCCATCAATGTTTTGACTATTGTGACTATTTGTGACTATTACAGCACCATCTATCAGAAAGCGAAAAAAGTGGTCGAACTAAAACATTCATATTTCTTTACGTACCAAAAAATGGGGGTTCCTATTTAAAAAAAAAACGCTGTTGATGTCCGTTTGACCTATGGCAGCGCCATCTAGCGGGCCAACCATAGCGTCATCTGATTTCCCTCTTCAAGCTAGACGAGGTTCGTTATTTGTAGTTTTTTCGTTTCATGCTTATTTCGTGAGATATTTGACCCGGTCACTATCAATGGACCACCCTGTATTTTGTTTGAAAAGCTTAAGGACGAGACAGATAAAATAACACAACATATTGACTAGTCGGCGGAAATGAACAAATTGTGTGAGAATGTTGTCGCAGGTCTCCCTGTCGTGCACAAGAAGTTGGACGTCACGTAGCGTGAGGCCAGCGTGACTGTAGCGCCAAATGTGGCTGGCTCCGAAACACGTGGTAGTTGAGAGAACTGGAAAAGACAGGGTGTGTCAATCAGCGACCTGTTGCGGAACACTGAGGTGGTGGTCTTCGTTACAAAATGGCCGGAGACAAAATCTGGGTAACTTCACCAGGGGAAGAGTCATTGGGAGACTGGAAGACGGACAATGTGTGACGAGTGTAGCACACGAGTTTGGTATTGCCCACAGTGCATGAAGGGCGTTCTGAACCACAGGCAGTGCTGCCCAAAGGAGAGGAGGTGGTCGCCCACGGTCTACTATAGCAGCAGCTGGCCGACACATTATGCGACTGGCAAGAAGGGATCCACGTCAGACAGCGGGTGCAACTCCAACCACATTTAACAGGACTACGAGGTGCACAATTTGACGCTCCACGGAGGCACAATGATTGCACGGGGGTTGGGTGGGTGAATGATGGTCTGTTTGTACGTTGTGTTCCACTGACAGCCGCACATCGGCGTTAGTACCGAGAACATAGAGACTGGGCCAGTGACGCGTGGGGTGGCGTCGCCTTCTCGGATGAGAGCAGATCCAGTCTGCTAGTGATTCTGGACGAACCTTCAAACAGCGAGAGATGGGAACACACAATGCACCCAGGACCGTTCTCGAACATGACCGCTTTGTAGGTCCAGATATTATGGTGTATGAGGCTTAATTGTTGCATGGGCGTACTGACCTCCAAATCTTTGAACACGATCCGCTCATCGATCGCTGTTATTTTCACATTGTACTGCTTCCTCATGTGTATTCGGCCCTGCCTTCATTTCTATGGATGACATGCGCAACTGCATCGAACAACGCAGGAGGAGAAGCTGACGGAAAGAGAGGATGTTCGGCGAATGGACTGCTCTGCCCCTGCGCCATCGAACATACGTGGGAGCGTTGAGCAGACGTACTGCTGCACGTCCACATACACCGACATCCATCCAGTAGCTGTGAACCACGCTGATGGTGTAATGGAACACCGCACCACAAGAACTCGTTGCCAGTGTTGTGGCCAATCGCAAAGCGTGCAGTGGTGTCCGTGGTAACAAGACACAGTATCAAGAACCACGTCCCGTATGTCGCAATGTCCAGGGCATCGCGATAAATCACGGATATTTCAACGTATTTATTGTCTTTGAATAAAGGCGTAATTTCTGTTTGTACTGTGGAGTCTCGTATACCCAACTACGGCCGCACCCTTTCAAAGGAACCATCCCGGCATTTGCCTGGAGCGACTTAGGGAAATCACAGAAAATCCAAATCTGGATGGCCGGACGCGGGTTTGAACCGTCATCCTCCCGAATGCGAGGCTAGTGTGCTAACAACTGCGCCACGTCGCGCGGTCGATCACCTTCAAGTCACTGGCATAATTACTATTCACGATAGATATAAATACATTACAGCATCTTTTGGTGGTTTCGTGGTTCCATTATTTAAATGAAATGGTTTAATTGCCATGTAAATACACATTATATTTATTTTAACGTAAACACACAAATCTACCATATTATTTTCACATAAACTTTGACTAAATATCGCAAAAATTCAATGAGTTTTGTGCTCTGAAGTAAATAGAAACTTCCTTGTGAGCCAGACTAGCACATCGTCTATGTGCAACACGATCTCGCCAGCCTTTCACCAGCAATATTTGGCAGAAGTTGTTTCCTCCTGGACTTCCAAATAAGCCGTTATTTCGTCCAGCTGCGTTGTGGCCTCTGTGTCATAATGTCCTCAAATTGAACGCCAGCTTGGCGTCTAATCCATCATCCCTATCGTCACAGTCTGTAAACGAAAAAATGTCGATAGTTTTGCAGTCAGTCATGCGACACTGTATGAGATCATCCTGCAGTGTTTCAGAAAACTCCAACAAAATTATTTCCAACAGTTCTCCTTTGCCCATCCGATGCAGTGTATTGAACTTTTCGACCATGGCCCTCTACCATCAACTTTCTTACTGATGACATTTAACACTCGCAACAAACAGGAGCAATAAACACTGGAAATGAATGGTAACTCGTTAACTGATACCGTGCTACGATCGGAGAATGGCAGTTGCTTGTGTTTAAATGTAATGACTGTCGTCATCCATTGTTGCAGCTGTTAGTTCCGGAATATCAACAACTGCAAAGTTACTATATTGTACAAGATGCTGGAGACATGCGAAATATCCTAGTACTTCAAGAAGTAATAATTCCAATTCCAAAGAACGCAGATGCTGACAGGTGTGAATGTTACCGGAATATCAGTTTATTAAGTCATGGTTGCAAGATACTACCACGAATTATTTACAGAAGAATGGAAAAACTGGTAGAAGCAGACATCGGAGGAGATCAGTTTACATTTCGGGTAAATGTAGAAACACGCGAGGGAATACTGGACGTACGACTTATCAAGGAAAGGTAAAGCCACTTTTATAGCAGTTGTAGACTTAGAGAAAGGTTTTGACAATGTTGACTGGAATACTCTCTTCGACATTCTGAAGGTAGCAGGGGTAAAATACAGACAGCAAAGACACAACTTGTACAGCACTCAGACGGTAGTTGTAAAAGCCGAGATGCATGAAGAGGAAGCAGTGGTTGAGAAGGGAATGAGACAATTGTAGCCTATCGCCGATGTTATTCAATCTGTACAATGAGCATGCAGAAAAGGAAACCAAAGAAAAATTTGGAATAGGAATGAAAGTTCAGGGAGAAGAAATAAAAACTTTGAGGTTTTCCGATGACACTGTTATCCTGTAAGCAAGGGACTTGGAAGAACAGCTGAACGAAATGGACAGTCTCTTGAAGGGAAGACATTAGATGAACGCCAAGAAAAGCAAAACAAGGATATTGGAATGTAGTCGAATTAAATCAGATGATGCTGGGGGAATTAGATCAGAAAAGGAGACACTTAAAGTAGTAGATGAGTTTTGTTATTTGGGGAGCAAAATGACTGATGATGGTCGAAGTAGAGAGGGTATAAAATGTAGACTGGCAATGGCAATAAAAGCCTTTCTGAAGAAGACAAAGTCGTTAACACTGAATAGAGGTTTAAGTATTAGTGTGGGTTGTAGCCATGTAGGAAAGTAAAAGGCGGACGATAAACAGTTTAGACAAGACAACAATAGAAGCTATCGAAATGTGGCGCTAGAGAAGAATGCTGAAGATGAGATGGATCGATCACGTATCTAACGAACAGAATAGGGGAGACAAGAAATTTGTGGCACAACTTGACCAAAAGAAGGGATCGGTCGATAGGTCACATTCTGAGACATCAAGGGATCCCCAATTTAGTATAAGAGTGAAGTATGGGAGGGAGGGGTAAAAATCGTAGAGGGAGACCAAGAAATGAATACAGTAAGCAGATTCGGAAGGGTGTAAGTTGCAGTAGTTATTCGGAGGTGAAGAGACTTGCACAGCTAGAGTAGCATGGAAAGCCGCATCGGACAAGTCTTCGGACTGAAGACCACAACAGCGGCAACAACTACTACTACTGCACGGAGGTCCGGATTAATAAGGACCGGGTAAACGAGCTCCTACTGTGTTAGTAATGAACGCAACTGTGTTTACAAACAAAATGAAGGGGGCTGCCTGAAGCGCACACGAAGCTGTCTCTGTGGACACAGACGGGGCAGTAGATATCAGCAAATATAGGGAAAGCAGTGCCGTGCTCGTCTTCACCTCATTCGCTTATTTTTGTGCGAAGTATTCTTACTATGCGGGGGAGGGGGGGGGGGTGGGGGGGAATGTGCTGACTAATTTTAGCATTGGAACAATGGTACTGTTTACACTTGTCCGCGTTTCCCTTCAATTCAAAGGCAGTGCTAATGAATACAAAATTAATGAGAACGCGATTGCGACAGAGGAAATGACTCAACAGCGAGACTCCGCTGCGCTCGCCGATACGACATCTGAGCCAAGTTTCGTTCCCAGAGAGAGGTTGGAAGCTTTCCCGAGCGGGAATAGTACCCAAGATTTCTCGCGCTCTAGCCGCGACCTAATTGAGCCGATGACTGTGACTAATAATGCATTGTAATCGAATGTAAACTGTAATCTAAACACGAAAATTGTTTGTATTTGTCACTATTCTGCATTTTGCACGAAAATTTGGGGGATCATCAGTGAACTTTGCTCTCCAGATTTGAGCATTATAATCTCTGGAAACTATGAGCACATCACAAGAATGCAGAGAGTAGAGGCCGCCCCATTGGTTGAATGGTCAACGAGTCCGACTGCCATGCCATGAGCCCGGGTTTGGTTTAAAAAAAGAAAAAAAGGTTCGATTCCCTGCCGGGTCGCAGAACTTCCCGCGGTGGGGGCTACCGGCCATCAATGCCATATGATCATTTCATTTTTCATTTCATAGAATAGAAGTTGTGTGGTGAAATCAGATCTACGGTTGCTTGGTGGCTTGATCAGTTAATTTAGGAATTTCTGGTGTAGTTGAGATGCAGTGCTTCCTGCAATTTTTTTTTTCACGCGATTTAACATTTAATTCTGTCCACCTCCGTGGCTGAGTGGTCAGCGCAGTGTAGACGGCTGCCAGTCAGAGGATCTGGGTCGGTTGACGCCCCTTGGCCCTTCGGGACCTGGGCGAGCAGCTCGTTAAAAAAAAAGGTCTGTGTAATCTCTCAAGTCACGAATAACAGCTGGCTCTAAAGCATACGCAGCATCGCAAAACGTCACTGCGCACTTGAGACTTGAAACTGAAGCTGCTAAGCTGAACGTATAAGCACTGAGGCTAATCGCGCAGTGGGGGATGAGAGGTTTTTGCATCCTTTAGGTAAGATGTATGGGTTATGTTCCTACGGAAACGAAAAGTGTGTAATGCTGACGCAATTACGGGTTAAACCGCTCCCGGACTATACCATAGGAGCTGGTACAAGAAGGAAGGAAAGAAGATTTCGGTTTAACGTCACGTTGAACACGAGATCATTAGGGATTAATCTGAGAGGCTTGGACTGAGGAAGGAAATCGACCGTGACTTTCAAAAATGCCAAAGCGACATTCGCCTTCTGAGGTTTACAGAAGTCACGGAAAACCTAAATCTGAATGGCCAGACGGGGATTTCAACCTATATCCTCTAGAACACGCGGCGAAAGTCTTAGCACTGCGACTGTTATCTCTATCTGGCACAAGAGAACGGAGCAGCAACTGCAGTTTCTCAACAGTTTGAGACTAAGTTTCTCCCGGCGTATACAATGTTCGAATAACTTACGGAAAATGTCGTCGACAACCGCCGATGTTTCGGCAGTACAGCCTGCCATTTTCAAAGCAAAACTGTGGCAATTAAGCGCTGTGCAACCTCGGTTTTCAGAGAAACTCTTTAAAGACAACACACACAAACACACACACACACACACACACACACACACACACACACACACCGTATACAATAGCGCCATCGCAAAACAAAGATGAACGATGTCAGAAGTTACCGATAGTGACATTAATAGTCAACGGATTAGGAAGCACTAACTCTGTCCCTCCGTGTTTTGGCAAGTAAGAGAGTAGGATTCCATGCAGAATTTAAACAATAACCACCATCTCTTTTATAAGGTTACTTGCTAATTTAATTCCAACAGCTCCCTAAACAGTACTGTCCCAATAGCTTGAAGTACATGCAAGAATCTCCGGGTTGTTATATTCCATAGGATGACCGGCGTCAAGACAACCGTTTGCTCCGCGCGGTGCGCGTGCGTCTGTCTGTCTGTCTGTCTGTCTGTCTGTGTGTGTGTGTGTGTGTGTGTGTGTGTGTGTGTGTGTGTGTTGAGAGAGAGAGAGAGAGAGAGAGAGAGATTATTTTGCTTCTTGGAAACTAGTTTATTGATGTACGAAGCAGATTTTTGGGCCATCGTACTTATTTAAATTAATGTGAAAAGGCACCTATGTAAGTTTTAGCTGGCTCTATTGGTGTGCCCAATCAATAAAATAAAAAGTTTAGTCTATGGCCGAAACTGAAAAATTAACACACTTGAGTTACCGATAGTACTGATGCCTTAGCTGCTGTTAACAGAACATCAAATCTTGATCGAAGATTTCACGAATAATAGTTCATAAACATGACGAGTGGGTACGTTGCTATTACGCCTCTAGTAGTTTAGAAGATTTCACTATGGAATAATAGAACTGGATAGCAGTGGAGTCTACGGAAGACTTTCGGGGACTTCCATTAATTACGCAACCTCAGAATAGGGGGGGGGGGGGGAGGCGTCCGGGAAAATCTCACCAAATCTCATTTAAAAACGAAAATTAAATAATAAAAATAAAAATTTAAAAACGAAAATCTCACGTCAACTTCTTCACTAATTGAATATGTATTATTGTAACGAATAGCATTTCGTTTTATGTAATTGATCTCCAGCACAGACAATATAAAAGTGCCCACCAGCGCGTATCTGACAGAACTGATTGCTCTACACGTGTGCATGCCCGGGATTCCCCGCTTTGAAACAAGTGCCGCACAAATGACAGATTTCATTCGGGGATATCTCTGCCGCGCTGATCGAAATCACTGCGTGACAGTCAGTGAGTCAGACGTGATTCTGCGAAGAACATAAAGCGGATGGTTTTGTGTTCAACACGAATTTCTATAAAAATTTACAATGCCTATGTTAAACACCATGCCGACAAGTCGAAACACACGAGCCAGCCAGAAGTTTATGGAAGGAAGCTAAGCCGAAGTTCACCGACAAAAATTCTCTTAGCGATGATGTAAACATTAACAGATTGAAAAGCTACGCAGTCATACGGTTCAAAGAAAGGTGCAGAAGATGCCGTCTCATCTGCAAAGAATGTAAAGATTCTGTGTCACTTTATGTACATAACATACCAATAAAAGGTAAATTTTTTAGGGATACGTCAAAACGATGAATACTGTTTCCGTGGAGCTTGTCTACGTCTCTCTGCCCGTCTGAATACTACTCGGGTTTGGCATATTTAAAATAAAAAGGTTTTTAATCAGGTGTGTGGAAACACTGTGTTTTAATCAGTTTTTAAAACTGATTAAAGGCGGGAGGTGACGGGGGTCCCACAACATCTCACCAAGAGGGGAGCGGGGATCAAATTTTAAGGGGGGTAGGACGCCAAACGGGCCGTCTTGGAGCAGGAGAGACACCACAGCACATTTTAATTTCTACTGTCTATACTTTTACGAATAAATTCATAAAACTTTGTCAGCATGACCAGGAAGGATTCAGAATTCACAATCGTAGCAGTGGAAGTTCAAAAAAAGTAACAAAATAATTTTTTTTACATATGAAAGTTCATCATTTCTTCACTTCTATTGGCTGCGTTTGTTGCTGTAGGTACACGTTTCTTCATAAGTAAGAGAGATTCTTGGATGAATTTTGCACAGCATACAAACCATACTTACAGGTGTATGAAACCGTAGAAATTATTTAATTTATGAAAAAATGAATGTGCTGTTACATTTTAAACTTTGTTTAGAAAAAAACTCAAGTATTATAATTAATTATCTCAATTTTTACCACAGTTTTTAATATATTTGGAAAATTCTAGAGTTTCATACACCTGCAAGTATGGTTGGTATGCTGTGCAAAATTAATCTCCCTTACTTAAGAAGAAAAGTGTACCTATAGCAACAAATGCAGCCAATGATAAGTGAAAAAAGGTGAAGTACAAATGTAAAAAAATAAATCATTTTCTTATATTTTTGAACTTCCACTACTATAAGTGTAAATCCTGAATCCTTTCTGGTTATTCTGACAGAGTTTTATGAATTTATTTTTAAAAGCATAGACAGTGGAAGTTAAAACTTCCTGTGGTGTCTCTCCCGCTCCAGGTCGTCCCGTTTGACGTCCTATCCTCCTTAAAGAAAACTCTGGACATAATTAATGGAAGTGCCGTTGTTACTTAATAGCAAGATGAACACGCGCTCTCGAAACGACGGCGGCCTACCTGCAGCGTGAAGCCGAAGGAGCCGTTCTTCTTCTCGACGATGATGGTGCGGCGCCTGCGGTCCTCCTCGGGCTTGCTGGCGGTGACGCGGTCGGGCTTGACGCGCTCCAGGATCTGCGACTGCACACAGAGCCCGCCGTCAGTCCACACGGCACACACGACACCCTCGCCGGCCGCGGGCATCGCAGCTTCTGCCTCTGCCTCTGCCACGGCCAGGTGTAGCAGACTAAGCCGGCCGGCACGCGCCCCACGCTGGCGCGCACGCGCAATGCACACCTGGCGCGCCGGCAGAGGCAGCGGCAGAGGCAGAGGCAGAGGCAGATGCGCCGCGGCCGGCAGACCCGCCTTACCGCAGGGGCACGACGGGTCGGCAAAAAACACACACATCACACCGGGACACCACATCAGGCGCACCCCCAAGAGAAGGTCACAATGACTCCCTCAAAGAGAGAAAAGATAACATGCAAAAATGTTCGAAAACTACTTGTTGGTAATTCTTTCCTGTGTTTAGTGGACTTGAAAGACCTGGAAAGTATAAAGCGCAGGTTGTCACTTGTAAGTGTTATTGAAATCACCAGCCAGTTTGGGAAATGAGCTCTGCAGCGAGCCAATAATTTTATCGGTATGTTTCAGGGCCGAATTTCTACAAAAGTACTTCACGGGAGATGCGGAATTGGAGACGGATCGAATATGTGGCACTATAGCAGCAGTAACGCGTGATGTGCTTTCAATTTTCAAAGAATGTTTCACGAACACAACGAGCTCATTTGTTTTTGGAGCATTTTTTGTAAGTTGAAATAAAGGACGCTTTTAAAACAATTCGACTTTTCATTTAAACCCAGATCCAAGCTTTTTTTTAAAGATCTGTCACTGAATGTGAACAAGTGAGATGTAATACTCACCCTATTAATGAAAAGAAGAGTTTGTTTCATTTTCTTACTTTGTTCAACCACAGTCCAACTCTTTCGCATACTTCCTAACCAGGCGTAATTACAAGTTTCCTCAGGATTGAGAATGAAACTCCAGGGTGAAATTCGCTACAGGTGCAGACGAAATATGTCTACAAATGTGGGTGACATACCCCCGAAGAAGAAGAAGAAGAAGAACCCACCACGAAAAAATTATCCGAAGGTCTTTAGAAAAAATTATCCAAAGCAAGCCGATGGTTTACTGTAGTATTTCTCGTTTTACCACCTGAGTGATGGGTACGGAAGATACAATCTCCCTTTCAGGCTTAACTTCGATTCCAAATACAACTCGCCTTCTGAAACGGCGACAAGGAGGTAGTACACTACAGGTATTTCCCTCCGTTCCCACTCCGGTATCGAACTATTTCTCTCGCTCACGGCACATCGCATCCTTCTGCCCCGAACACGCATCAGCTAGTCCGCATGCTTTCGTTTGGCTGTCTGTAAGTACACTGAAATCATTTTATTCAAGAATTTTGATTTCAGCTCACTACGGAGTGCTTCGTAGATGGAAATGCCTCGAAACTGCTGTCTTCCGTACACCAACAAGGACTCGCAAACTGAACTTTCCAGTTGGAGGTGGTTACGTGTTTATGGCTTTGCAGCCACAGCTGGATTGCTCTTATCTTTGGATTCCATACAGATAATTTCGGTACGGACCATGTGCTGCCTGAAAGTACGCGAGACCAACGGTTTGTCGAACGTGACTCATTCGGAGTCTGTCGCCAACTGGAGACGTTGCCTGACATTGGGAAGGATCGATAGATGTGATGTACCGGGTGATCAAAAAGTCAGTATAAATTTGAAAACTTAACAAACCACGGAATAATGTAGATAGAGAGGTAAAAATTGACACACATGCTTGCAATGACATGCGGTTTTATTAGAACCAAAAAAGTTGCGAGAAACGTTGCGCGTCGTTTGCTGATGATCGCGTGCTCAGCCGCCACTTTCGTCATGCTTGGCCTCCCAGGTCCCCAGACCTCAGTCCGTGCGATTATTGGCTTTGGGGTTACCTGAAGTCGCAAGTGTATCGTGATCGACCGACATCCCTAGGGATGCTGAAAGACAACATCTGACGCCAATGCCTCACCATAACTCCGGACATGCTTTACAGTGCTGTTTACAACATTATTCCTCGGCTACAGGTATTGTTGAGGAGTGATGGTGGAAATATTGAGCATTTCCTGTAAAGAACATCATCTTTGCTTTGTCTTACTTTGTTATGCTAATTATTGCTATTCTGATCAGATGAAGCACCATCTGTCGGACATTTTTTGAACTTAAAACCCCTTGTCATCCCAAGCATGTGTGTCAATTTGTACCTCTCTAACTTCATTATTCCGCGATTTATTCAGTTTTCAAATTTATACTGACTTTTTGATCACCCGGTACATGCACAGACAAACAAATGATTACAATTTCAGAAAAATTGAATGGTTTACTGTAGAGATAAAGCTTTACAAAATGAACAAGTCAACAGCGCATTGGTCCGCCTCTGGCCTTTGTGCAAGCAGTTATTCGGCTTGGCATTGATTGATAGAGTTGTCGAATGTCCACCTGAAGTATATCGTACCACATTCTGTTCAACTGGCTCGTTAGATCGCCAAAACCCCGAGGTCGTTGGAGGGCCTCTCCAATAATGGTCCAAACGTTCTCAAATGCGGAGAGACCCAACGACCTCGCCGGCCACGGTACGTTTTTGCAAGCCCGAAGACAAGCAGTAGACACTCTCGCCGTCTGAGGGCGGACATAATCTTGCTGGAATGTGATTCGAGGATGGCTTACCGTGAAGGGGAACGAAACGAGGCGTAGAACAGCGCCGACGTTTCGTTATGACGTGAGGGCGCCGCGGATGACAACCAAAGGGGCTGTGCTATGAAAAGAAATGGCACTCCTGACCATAACACGTGGTTGTCGGTCTGTATGGTGGGCGACAGTGAGGCTGGTATCCCACCGCTGTCCGGGGCGTTCCCAGACACGTCTTCGGCCAACAATCGGATTAGCTGGATTAGGATTGTCTTCAATGACAAGTCTCGCTTCGAACCGAGCCCCGATGACCAAGTTAGATTTTACATATAACAAACTCCCGTTTATTTGGGTTAATGCGGAACCAAAAAACGCAAATGCAAATTATCCATGTTTTTACTGAAATCTGTCGTCTCCTGCTTTACAAACAAGAAGGTCACATTTACCTGCACTGTGCATTACTTACTTATTTACAGAATCCACTTAAGACACACTGAATTTTATATAATTTGCTTTCAGTTCACTTTCATGAAACTAAGCCCAATTTTTCCACTTTCTATTTTTCGATCACCTTTTTTATAATGACGTTTCACATTTTCCTGAGAGTCAAAACATGTTGTTGTTCTGGTACTCAGTCCTGAGACTGGTTTGATGCAGCTCTCCATGCTACTCTATCCTGTGCAAGCTTCTTCATTCCCAGTACCTACTGCAACCTACATCTTTCTGAATTTGCTTGGTGTATTCATCTCTTGGTCTCCCTCTACGTGTTTTACCCTCCACGCCGCCCTCCAATACTAAATTAGTGATCCCTTGATGCCTCAGAACATGTCCTACCAACCGGTTCCTTCTTCTAGTCAAGTTGTGCCACAAACTCCTCTTCTCCCCAATGCTATTCAATACCTCCTCATTAGTTATGTGATCTACCCATCTAATCTTCAGTATTCTTCTCTAGCACCACATTTCGAAAGCTTCTATTCTCTTCTTGTCCAGACTATTTGTCGTCCATGTTTCACTTCCATACATGGCTACACTCCATACAAATGCTTTCAGAAACGACTTCCTGACAAATCTATACTCGATGTTAACAAATTTCTCTTCTTCAGATACGCTTTCCTTGCCATTGCCAGTCTACATTTTATATCCTCTCTACTTCGACCATCATCGGTTATTTTGCTCCCCAAACAGCAAAACTCCTTTACTACTTTAAGTGTCTCATTTCCTAATCTAATTCCCTCAGCATCACCCGACTTAATTCGACTACATTCTATGATCCTCGTTTTGCTTTTGTTGATGTTCATCTTATATCCTCCTTTCTAGACACGGTCCATTCCGTTCAACTGCTCTTCCAAGACCTTTGCTGTCTCTGACAGAATTACAATGTCATCGGCGAACCTCGAAGTTTTTATTTCTTCTCCATGGATTTTATTACCTACTCCGAATTTTTCTTTTGTTTCCTTTACTGCTTGCTCAATATACGCAAAAGAATTTTTTACCGGATGCGCTAATAACACATGAACGCACCTGAGTGCCTCGGTATGCATGATAACGGGCTACTAGATCACCTCGAATTCGCTCCCTTCCTCTATCGAACACAGCACACTACAGTCCATCACTTAGTTACTCAAATCCCGGTTCATAATCGCAGCTATTTCACCACTCGCAGATGGTTTCATCGTCTGCGTCTTCACAACCCCAAATTTTCATTCTAACCGAACACACTTCTTTTAATTATAACGGAATATTTCAGGACTTCTTTTTAAAGAAATGCACGGATAGTCGGCATCAGGATAGTCGGGAGATGGCTGTAGATAAATTTCCAGATTTTTCAGCTAACTTTCGGAGAACAGAGTCGCATGAAAATGACAAGAAAGTCTTGAAAATTAAAAGCTGTGTTAAAGACAGGATATTTTTCAGTTTCTTAACCACATGGACTTCCAACCAGGTGAAAGTGCTCATTCACGGGCTATCCGTACCTGTTGCCCAAATCAAATTCGAGCGATTCGAGAGCCCACTGGTATTGTGAAGGGATTGGACTCTTCTGCCGCATAAGTCGACCATATTGCTTCTTCCCAATGTCAGGCAACGTCTCCAGGCGGCGACAGACTCCGAATGAGTCACGTTCGACAAACCGTTGGTCTCGTGTACTTTCAGGCAGCACATGGACCGTACCGAAATTATCTATATGCAATCCAAAGATAAGAGCAATCCAGCTGTGGCTGCAAAGCCATAAACACGTAACCACCTCCAGCTGGAAAGTTCAGTTTGCGAGTCCTTGTTGGTGTACGGAAGACAGCAGTTTCGAGGCATTTTCATCTACGAAGCACTCCGTAATGAGCTGAAATCTGAATTCTTGAATAAAATGATTTCAGTGTACTTACAGACAGCCAAACGATAGCATGCGGTCTAGCTGATGCGTGTTCGGGGCAGAAGGATGCGACGTACTGTGAGCGAGGGTAATGATTCGATACCGGAGAGGGAACGGAGGAAATACCTGTAGCATACTACCTCCTTGTCGCCGTTTTCGAAGGCGAGTTGTATTTGGAATCGAAGTTAAGCCTGAAAGGGAGATTGTACCCTTCGTACCCATCACACAGGTGGTAAAACGGGAAATACTACAGTAAACCGTCGGCTTGCTTTGGAATCTATGAAACTTCTAAAGCTTGTTTCAAAAAGGAACTAGAGGTAGATAACCGTAGCCAGACGATTACCTAAGGCTACTCAGCATCACTCATAGTACTTGACACCTCCTCCACATACTATTGTAATAATAACGAACATCGTTCATTCTCTGTTTTTTTCTCTTTTATATTATTCTTTTCCTTTCCTCTCTCTAACAGCTTTCCAAACAATGTGTTTTTCTCTATAACCTGCAAAATAATAAGCGAAAGGAGTTTTTTGTAGGTCGATAAACGTAAGAAACATACGCTTTCTGCAGGGTTATAAACATGATTTACTTAGTTATTTTCGATAATTACAGCATCTTTCATACACAAAGTTATTTTTTCTGTCATGTAGCTGACGTTTTTAAATCAACTGTGTACAAATCAATTTAAATCAAGTTTCTATCAAGTTTCTATCAATTTTACTTAAAGAGCTTTGATCAGAGTTTTAGGGGTATGCTGCACATAACTGACTGTGTTCAGCTGTATGTTCAGGTGTCGGGCTTTCAGTTAATTTGAGTATTCAAATGAGTGCTCATTTTCGTGAATGCGCAACGAAAGGCGCCTTCTAAACGATTTGTGGACGAGTTGTGAAGTTGATGGATCACGGAGGGACAAACTTCCTCGATGCGCTGTTCGAAGTCTTATTTGGTCCGAGTGTTAAGACTGTAGAACGTGTCCTTACAAGGCATAAATGCGCAAAAAAAAAGAAAGTTTGGTCTGGCACGGAAGCTGATGTGAAATAAACATGGCAACGAATACGTAGACATATTGCTGACGCCAATGCAATGAAGCAGCCATGGCCTACGCTGTGAGATATCCCGGGCGAAGAGCTCCTTCAGCCACTAAAACGGCTTCGAGAGACAAATATTTTGAGAAAACACGGCAGTTATAGAAGAAGACCAACAAGAAGTGAGGCTAGGAAAGTTTTGTTTTAGCCGGAATAAACCACGATCCATATTTCAGCTTAAGATAAATTTCAGGTATCGGCCTTACATCTGTGTGGCGAATGGTACACTCTCACAAGTTTCATCGGTACCACCTGTCACTGACATGTGAGCTATCGGAGAGTTACTTTTTCTGACTGGGCGCTGAGTAATTCCACTCTGAACGCCTTATAACGTGTTATGTTCTCTGATAAATACGTGCTCACAAATTATGGTGCAGTGAATAGGCATAATGTACATTACTGGGCTACAGAAAGTCCTAGTTCGGCAGCTCACTTCGAACGTTAAAGTAGCTGGTTCATTAACGTGCGATATGAAATCCTTGGACATAGAAATCATCATTCCACTTTATTTCGCAGGTACTGACATGTGAGATGCGTCGGGCTTTTATTGTCAGCAATTTAGGTGCTCTCCTTGAAAATTTCTGTCTAAACATTAGAGGTAGTATGTGGAAAAATCACTGTGGTCACCCAGCCCATTCTGCGCATGATGTGTAAGAACTGAACAATGGATTTCCTTGAAGATGGTTAAGACACGATGATCCTAAGGAATGGTCAGCAGGGTTGCAACACCAGTAGATTTCGTTTTGTGGGGATATCTAAAGAATCGTGTTTATGTTACCGAACCGAAAACAAATTCAAATGGTTCAAATGGCTCTGAGCACTATGGACTTAACATCTGCGGTCAACAGTCCCCTAGAACTTAGAACTACTTAAACCTAACTAACCTAAGGACATCACACACATCCATGCCCGAGGTAGGATACGAACCTGCGACCGTAGCGGTCGTCCGGTTCCAGACTGAAGCGCCTGGAACCGCTCGACCACTCCGGCCGGCGAACCGAAAACCCCAAATGACTTTAAACAGTGCTCCGAGGAAGCTCGCCGCTCCGCGACACCAGCAACTTAGTCTCTCATCAGCAGGTCATTTAGATGGCACTCAGGAAAATGGACACTCTTTTGAGCATCTCTCTTGAATGGATATTCTGGCACTAGGACACCCATCTGAACACAGTCAGTAGTGTACAGTTTGCTGCATCCACATCAAAAACTTTTAATGTTCCTAGCTGTCTAGGTAAAATTGATAAAAAGTTAATTTAAATTGATTTGTACACGATTTGTCTGCTACACGATAGAAATAAATATTGTTCCTGTTAAAAAACTATAACTCATTGTTGTAATTTTCTGGAAAGTAATGTAATAAACTATGTCCGTAACTCAGCAGAAGGAGTAACGTTTCTTACGTTTACATATCTAAATAAATATTCCTCTCACATATTTTGTAAGTTACAAAAGGAAAAACACCAAGATCTCTCGTTTTTATGTATAAAGGGTCCTCGGTGGTTGAGGTGCGTTAAACAAAATGTGGAACCCGAGCTTTTGGTGACTACAGAAACCTGGCTACCATTTCCAAACTGACGCAACTAGGACAAGGAGAAGATTTTAGCCATTAAGTCCAGAGCGAAAAAACTGCGATGATCTTTAGTGTTGGGAGCAGATGACTATGAAATATTTCACCCTATAACATTGCAGAAGTTACACGAATCCCCTATTTCGTACCTCTTGAAATTACTGTAGCTCAACCTTTAGTCTCACTGAACCATCTTACACCACTAACCGCGTCCTGTGATTCATTGTTACTCGCCTTGCAACTTCTCTTTCTCTCTACCTCAGCTTGTATATATATATATATATACAGCAGTCCTCAGCCAGAGACTTGGTTTAAATACCACAGTGCTTTTCTAGGAATAATCCAGTTGGAGGTGGTTGCCTTCCTCCGACCTTTGGACTGACTTACCCAGTCAGTTATAGGGGAAACCACAGTTTAACGTGAATTGCTAACAACGATGCAACTCAGCGTTTCACACAATAACAAATCACTGTCAGAGATGAAAGAAGCGAAAAGTGCACAATTGATCCTTGTACATTGGGGACCGAGTCCAGAACATTTGGATTCACAGCATGCCAATTGCTGACCGTTGTAGCCCAGCGGTTCTAGACGCTTCAATCTGGACCTCTACGGTCGCAGGTTCGAATCCAGCCTCGGGCATGGATGTGTGTGATGTCCTTAGGTTAGTTAGGTTTAAGGAATTCTAAGGTCTAGGGGACTGATGACCTCAGATGTTAAGTCCCATAGTGCTCATCAGAGCCATTTGAACCAAGCACGCCAGTTACCCACTGAACAACCCTGTCACATATTCTTCCACATATACTCCCACGTACTGCCTTAATGGCTTTAATTATCTAAAACTATGTTTGTGTCTGGTGTACTATGTGAGACGTCTTTTCTGAAGTAAGATGGGGCTCGACGTCCTACCCTGGCCAGTATATAAATACCGATTGAAGTTCGTCGCAGAGTTCCATTCCACCACTTTTTCTATGAGAATATGTGAGTATATAACATAACTTAAGTCACTGACCTCCTTCTTTAGTGATCTTTTAATGTGAAACTTCTCGGCAGAGAAAATCGGGGGTTGTGAATCTGCCTATACAGCATTATAAATTAAGATTCCCCGCAGCGTTTCTCTGTATGTGAAAGCTCATCTGAGGAACTACTGTAGCGACATTGATTCTGTTTTCTCTAATAGGCAGATTGATTCGCGAAACACGTTTGTCTGTATAATTTATTACCGCTACGCCAGATAAGGCGTGCGGTCATTGATACTTAGTTCTACCTATGCAAAGTTGGGGCGGGTGGCTAATATTTCGTATTTTAAGTGTCTAGCGAAGGATCAGAGCGAATAAAAAATATAAATATTAACGAAATGTGGCATATTTATGGCACAATGAATGATTTGGTCGTTCTCCTAAGTAATTTTGGTTTCAAATTCGCGATCAACGCCGCCAGCAAATTACAGATAACACATTCACAAAATTGAATAAATTTACACGTACAAACACTGTGTTCGATTATCCGAATTAGTCTTGACGATTTTCTTTTTGTTTTGAAACGGTCCTCGTATTTGGACAAGGCTCTTTCGGTTAAGTTTTTGGATCAGTGTTCTAGCGCGCAGATCCTGCACTTATGTCAGTATGCGCGAAAATTATGTTTCAGATGGTGTAAATAACCCTTGACGTTACCATCTACATGTATTTTGCAGAGAATTTTTCGCATGTTATTCACACACACACACACACACACACACACACACACACACACACACACACACAGAGAGAGAGAGAGAGGGAGAGAGAGAGAGAGAGAGGTAGGTTCAAAAAATGACTCTGAGCACTGTGGGACTTTACATCTGAGGTCATCAGTCCCCTAGACTTAGAACTACTCAAACCTAACTAACCTAAGGACATCTCACACATCCGTGCCCGAGGTAGGATTCGAACCTGCGACCTTAACAGCAGCGCGGTTCCGGACTGAAGCTCCAAGAACCGCTCGGCCACAACGGCCGGTCAGAGAGAGAGGTTGTTATGTCGCCTGGAACCTTGAGGTGGTTTTCTCATACAGTAGCAGTATGGATTATTTCCTCATTTGCTGTGCAAACTTTCGCCTCTTAATGTCAACATACAACCCGCAACACAGCTGGGTGTGACGGGTTGCATGAAACTCAGGCGTACGCTGTAGCGCCCACCACACGGAGAAGCTAACTGCTCGTACATACTCATACGGACATACGCTTTTGACAGAATGACTAAAATACATCATGTCTGCCATGAGAAATGAAACCTAAGAGAACAAGTAGAAACTGCAACATTACACAAGTTACACAATTCCTCAGTGCTGCAGGTGTTGAAATAACTGTGGCTCAACCGTTACAACTCACTGTAAACCTCTAATTGCGACCTGTCACACACTATTATCCGTCTTACTTCTCTTTCCCTTGACCTATACATCATCTTTTGTAGCTGTAAACGAGTTGCTGCTGTAAAGACAACCGCTGAACGTCAAATATGTTAGTATACAAAGAAAACAGGAACACCTCACAGATGATGTAATTTTTACACTTCGGAAAAGAGTTTCGTGCGCTGCGTCCAGTCAGTCACAACACGACTGCCGGTGTTATCTCGCGCAGAAGACGAAACGAAGTGTGGCTCATTTACGACGGTGAAAGCCGATCCAAAGACTATTGGAGGTTCTACTGTAATACTCAACATTTCTGTCATCTTTATTTATTTGCATAAATAAAGATGACAGAAATGTTGAGTATCTAAGTTACTGAACTGCATTTCCGCAAAGTCTGTATAAAGTGAAGATGTAATGGAATGGGTTATTCGACCCTGGTGGCTGTATTTATATCCACTAAGCCGAGCATTCGGTATCTGCAGGCTCACAGGTCAGTGAGTATTTAAAATTCCTGTGCTTTGCCTAAATTATTTGTGTGAGTATCTTTCGGTGCCATGTACACGTGATGCTGACCAAACAACAAGGAGCCCCGGCTATGTGGTTAGATTTGCAAACTTCCTCTTAAGAAACTCTGTGACATTTATCTACATCAATTGTTCAGTGAGACGCGAATAAAACACACCTCCGTTACATACCCACAAAAGCAGAAGTTGGTAACACTTGTATACACGCACACACACACACACACACACACACACACACACACACACACACAGAGAGAGAGAGAGAGAGAGAGAGAGAAAGAGAGAGAGAGAGATGAAAACAGAAAAAAATCGAAAATGTGGGAACACAGATTAGTATGAAAAGGACGTACACGACAAAAAATTGAAAAATATAGAGTTTGAAACACATATAAAACGCGGCTAAAGATTATTTCCACATTAAAAGATGGAAGTGCTTGGGAGATAATAAGCAGGAAAGATAAACAAGATGTATATCAAGAATAAAAATGAACTTAAGTACCTATCTCTGGACAAACAAAAGCGATAGTAGCAAGGTCTTTTATCTGTCTAGTGTATTTCGCAATAACGAAACTTTTTCACAAGACGTAATTCGATTTATTGGTACAGCAACGTCAGTGGTAATTTTGCAATCATTTCGTGTACATAGTGCTTCTTTACATTTTGATTCATGTAGATAACTATGCTTACGAATGTTGCGTGCTGTAGACGTCACGTGCGGCGGTTATTGCTCCTTTCTATGTGTTATGAAGACTACTGGTTATTCATCTCGTTGTCAGCAGGGGTTGCAGTTGTAAAATGCTGGATCTTACTGTCACTGTCTGTCGAAATCAAAATATAAAAACATATACTCATAGAATACCTGTAGAGACAGAAATGTAATGATCACATAGATCCACTCGTAGGTAAAGGTAACTTCGGTCATTGGTCGGATACTGAGACAATTTAACCAAGTCTACAAAGAAGATTACTTTCAAAACATTTGTGTGAAACATTCTACACTGACGAAAAAAAAGACAACATCCTCAAGGACTGTGTTCAATGGCGCCAGCGTATAATATATGCATGCTGAGGGGTTGTAGTGATTCATTTGTCACGGACATCGGCGATCAGGTGGCGTGGTGCTCGCGAGGCCTGTCTGTGCGCCATCTGTTTTGACTCTGCTGGCAGTAACTGTGCTGTTTGGGGTAAACAGTGTTTGCAACCCTCCTTCTAGGGTCCAACAATGTGCCACCGACGGGTACGTACTCCCCCCCCCCCCCCAACCCATGGCAAACTGTACAGACGTATCGACGGACATGTTGGACACACGATGTATCGGTGGTGCGTCGCTGTCGCTGCTTTCAGCAGTGGTCTGTGGAACGTTTTCACACCTGCAGACCTGGTTCTGGACGTCCACGTAGTATAGACGCACGTCAAGATCGGCGCATTGTACGTGCACCGGTAGCTAAACGAACATCACCCAGGGACGGAATCAGGGCACATGTTGCACCTGCTGTGTTATTAGAGACAACTGGGAACCGTCTGCTTGCAGCAGGATTGAGATCCGTGTGCCTCTGGCCGGGCTACTACTGATGCCACGCCCCCGCCAAGCGTGGCTACCCTGGTGTCGTAAAGACTTGAGTGCAGAGTGAGATGGCACTCTGCTGCCTTTAGTGGCGAGAGTAGTGCCGTCTGATTGTGAGTGATACACATATATGTATATGGCGCAGACCTGGTGAGCTGCCTATTGCAGAGAGCATTCTCCCACGACACACAGATCCCATTCAGGGTTTCATGGTATGATGGGTCATGAACTACGACTCATGGTGCATTTGATGTTCTGCGCGGTAAGACAATCAGTGCACAAGGCAACCGGTGCTACATTTCACAATTTTTTATCCCCCTTCTACTGCCATTTCTTCGACAGGAAATGGTTCAAATGGCTCTGAGCACTATGGGACTCAACTGCTGTGGTCATCAGTCCCCTAGAACTTAGAACTACTTAAACCTAACTAACCTAAGGACATCACACACATCCATGCCCGAGGCAGGATTCGAACCTGCGACCGTAGCGGTCACGCGGTTCCAGACTGAAGCGCCTTTAACCGCACGGCCACACCGGCCGGCTATTCTTCGACAGGAAGAGGATGTGATTTTTCATCAGGACGACGCACGTCCACGTACGGCTGCTGTGATGCTGTGGTGTACAGCAACTGCTCTGGCCAGCAAGATCACATCACTCGCCAATTGAACACGTATGGTACATGATGAAGTGGGAACTTATCCTGCAGGGCCTGCGAGAACCGTTGCACGTTGCAACAAAAGGCGCAAGATGCCTGGGACACTGTATTACAGGATGTCATTAGGCACCTTTACGATTTACGATTGTTTGCATGCGAGAACACACGCCTGCGTTGCCGCTGGGGGAGGGGGGGGGGGAGGGAGGGGGGAGGTGTAAAACAGCGAACTGATGCGCCTATTTGAGAACACTTTAATATGACAGGTATGTTCTATTTCGTCTGAATTTATTATCACATACTCCTACATTGAGGAACTACGCCGACCGGAGTGGCCGTGCGGTTCTAGGCGCTACAGTCTGGAATCGCGCGACCGCTACGGTCGCAGGTTCGAATCCTGCCTCGGGCATGGATGTGTGTGATGTCCTTAGGTTAGTTAGGATTAAGTGGTTCTAAGTTCTAGGGGACTGATGACCTGAGAAGTTAAGTCTCATAGTGCTCAGAGCCATTTTTTTTTGAAGTACTTGTCATCTCATTTGTCAATAAAATGATCTTGTCCTTGAAAGCGTCGCATTTTTTTCTGGCAATGTAGAATATTGCCCAATTGTCCTTACCGAATAAGACTAACAGGGTATATTGAACGTATAGAAACAAACTGATCACGAATGATCCCACGTAAGAGTGCCATACAAAAGCTGAAAAACTAAACCTTGTAGAAGTCTGAAGGTAGGTGCTAACTATCCCGCTAAAGTCTAGTTTTAGAGTTACACGAACCGGTATTGAGAAAGCTAGGAATGTAACACGACATCCTACGCACCGCTATCGTAGTGATCCGGGAGGCAAGATTAGACTGATTACAGAGTGCACAGAGCCATTTATAAAAACAAGTAATTCTTTTCGCTCTCCATATGTGAATGGAAGAGAAGAGAGCCTAACTTTTGGTGCATTGGGAAGTACTCTCAGCCACGCACTTCACAACAGTTTCGGAAGTACGTATGTAGGTGTAGATGTAAATGTTGTGTACGTAAAATGTTTATTGAATCAACAATGATGTTTCGTTACCAATAATGACGTTTCCTTATCAATAAAAATGCATCTAGTGGAAAACTTTACCAATTTGTAGTAAGCAGTAAGTTTGGGAAAAACAGCAGCGGGAGGTGAATTTTGTATGTACCACAAGTAGTTGGTCATCTTGACCAGATATGTACTGAATTCTGCTCATGGGTACATCGTCGAATAGTAGGGAACCAGGCTACAAGTAGGTCATGGTGATCTGTACAGAACCGAAATGCGGTGGTCTAAGCCTTAACCCGAACTGGTGGTGTGCGGAAGCTCAGCAGGTATTGCAACATAATGGTAATGATCGCCATTTGTCTGTACAGAGAGGCACAATATTCTCCACTGGGTGAGAGTAGAAAATGAGTGGTTGTGTTTTGAACTGAGTCACCATTCCGCGAAAGAAAGTGATCGAACGTGAGAGAACCTGGAACGAGTGCGCATATCACTTGAATAAAGTCCAGACGTTCAGTACGTCGACATGTACAAACATTACAACTGGTCCGACGTTCATTGAGTCGCTTACTGAATGCTGTGAAGTTTCATCGGTATAAAATGCAGGTGGTTTAGGGCGATATCCTACTTTGGTCATGTGAAGTTGCCAACCCGTTTCCCAGATGTAACAGCTCCGGATACGCGCCACCCTTTCCTCGTGGAAGAGTGCCATCTCTTTCGGTATGACTAGCAGCTTACATCGAAAGAAAAGCACGATGAAGAAAATGAAACAGGAATGGGGCGCGACTTGGGCCAGAAACGTGAGACGGCAAGACGGTTGTTAGAAACGGGAGGGGGTGGTGTGAGAGGGGGGGGGGGGCAACAGGGGAGAGCGCTCGTCTTATCGGCCTGACAGGACGGGAGCTGAGGGAGAGGCAGGTCGATACCCGAGCACTGTGCGCGCGCTGCCACCGGCCGCGCGTGGCGTACCGCCACCCACCACGCTGCACGTGTTGACAACGCCGACAAGTGCTCAGCACACAGCGTCTCCGGGCCTGGGTGCCTCAGAGCCGGACTAAGAATCCAAACACACGGGGTGCCGCCCCCGATCTGCTTCACGCTTTTGTTTCGTAATATTTGCTTTCTGATAGAAAAATACAACCTCGTATTACAGCTTCTTCAGTTAAGCTACGCTGAGGTGACAAAAGTCATTGGACAGCGTTATGCAGATATACAGATGACAGTAGTATCGCGTGCACAAGGTGTAAAAGGGCAGTGCACTGACAGATCTGGCATTTGTAATCAGGTGAAAAGACTTCCGACGTATTTATGGCCGCACGACGGGAATTAACAGACTTCGAATGCGAAATCGTTGTTACAGCTAGACGCATTTTGGAAATTGTTATGCAATTCTGTATTCGGACATTCATAGTGCGCCGAGGATATCAACTTTCAGTCATTACCTCTCACCACGGAGAGAGCAGTGAGCGAAGGCCTTCATTTAACGATCGAGAACAGAAGCGTATGCGTAGAGTTGTCAGTGCTAGCAGACAAGCAACACTGCGTGAAATAACCAGGGAAATCAATGTGGGACGAACGACGAACGCATCCATTACGTTAGTGTGGCGAAATCTGGCGTTAATGGAATACGGCAGCAGACGATTGACACGAGTCCCTTTGCTGACAGCACGATATCACGTGAAGCGCCTCTCCTAGACTCGTGACCATGTCGGTTAGATCCTAGGCGACTGGAAAACCGTGTCCTTGTCAGACGAGCCCCGGTTTCAGTTTGCAAGAGCTGATGGAGTGTGGAGCAAACCCCACGAACCCATGGATCCAAGTTGTCGAAAAGGCGCTGTGCAAGCTGGTGGTGGCTCCATAATGGTATCGGCTGTATTTACATGGAACTGACTGGGCTCTCTGGTCCAACTGAACCGGTGATTGAAGGAAATGGTTATGTTCGGCTACTTGGAGGCCATTTGCAGCCATTCATGGACTTCACGTTAATCAAAAAAGCGATGGAATTTTAATGGATGACAATGTGTCACATGTCACCGGGCCACAATTGTTCGGGATTGGTTTGAAGAATATTCTGGACAGTTCGAGCGAGTGGTTTGACCACACAGATCACCCCACATGAATCCCATCGAGCATATGTGGGATATAATCGAGAGGTCAGTTCGTGCACAAAATCCTGTAACGGCAAAACTTTCGCAATTATGAACGGCCACAGAGGCATTCGGCTCAATATTTCCGCAGGGGACCTCCGAGGACTTGCCGGCGTTTAAATAGGCACTCTCTCGTGTTGTGTGATATGGAGGAGGCGTGTTTTCGTTGAATGCTGGTGTCGGTTGCTGAGTTGTGTTGGTGTTGTTTGGGGGAAGAGATCAAACAGCGAGGTCATCGGTGTCATCGGATTAGGGAAGGATAGGGAAGGAAATCCGCCGTGCCCTTTCAAAGGAACCATCCCGGCATTTGCCTGGAGCGATTTAGGGAAATCACCTAAATCAGGATGACCGGACACGGGATTGAACCGTCGTCCTCCCGAATGTGAGTCCAGTGTGCTAACCACTGAGCCACCTGGCTTGGTAGTTGCTGAGTGTTGCTGTATTTTGACACGGTATCCTGTAATTGGATTGCGTATGGAAGTGCACATCTGCAATACGATTTCACTAATCACTCACGACATGCATGTGTTATACGGTTAACGTTTCGTCGATTAGCGTTACGAAATTGCTAAGGCTTCGGCGTGCTGGATTTGTACCCCACATGTAGCTACTGGTTCTTTGTGTCTTTGTGAAGGTACTGAGTCACGGGTGCAATCAGAATAGTAGTATAGTCAATTTGATCACTCTTCCTATCAATGAAGTCCGCAGCTCGTGGTCGTACGGTAGCGTTCTCACTTCCCACGCCCGGGTTCCTGGGTTCGTTTCCCGGCGGGGTCAGGGATTTTCTCTGCCTCGTGATGACTGGGTGTTGTGTGATGTCCTTAGGTTAGTTAGGTTTAAGTAGTTCTAAGTTCTAGGGGACTGATGACCATAGATGTTAAGCCCCATGGTGCTCAGAGCCATTTGAACCTATCAATGAAGCTTTCTAAATGCATTGCGACTTTTACTGAACTCCGTTTATCTGTTATTATTACGTACTGGGACTTTACGTACTGCTTGCTACCTATCCACTAACGGTTTGACTAATCTTGTTCTTGCTATTCAGTTTGTCCGGTCGCTTATTTGCTATTTAAACACATTAAAGTGACTTCTACTCTGCAGCCAGTATACGATCGTACGATTTGAAACGTAATCTGTGGCTTCAGCAATTTATAACATTTTACAACTTTCTCACTGCACTGCATAGCATCCATTATTATGAATATTATACATCCCGTTCTTTGCATGGTTTTCAGCAGATACGGTAGTTCTTGACGCTGATGCAGATTTGAGAGACCCTGTGCTGTGTTCTAGAGGATTACTGCATTACACAGGACTACTGCAAATGATTCATTCGTTTTTGAAATTCTATACTTTCTAAAGTACTGCATGTACAGACATGACTGATGCATCAAAAGAACATAAACTCACCAAGTTTGCATTGTGCCCACCAGCAGTGATAGGAGTGCACTACCATGACAAAATGGCGACAGAGCAAGAAAGAGCTTTTGAGTGTTGGAATATACGAAATGTGCCTCTGTTATAACGGTGCAGCGTGCATTTAGAAGGAGTCATGGAAAAGAACTGCCATGTAAGCAGAGAATTGTGCATTGGTATCGACAATTTAGAGCACAGGTTGTCTTTGAAAACAGGAAAGTACCAAAAGCACCGGTCGACCGTGTGTGCCGGATACAACTGTGGAGAGGGTGGGGGAAAATTTCCTACGCAATTAAAAATAAATAAGTAAACCAATAAAATAAAAGTACAAATAAAAAATAAAAAATAAAGAAATTTAAACAGTCCGCGCGAGACACGAGCTTGCACAGCAAACTTTGTGGAAGATTTTGCGACGGCGGTTACATCTCAAACCATACCGTCTGCAGCTCGTGCAACAGTTAATACCTCAAGATTATGGCTGACGCCTTCAATTTTGCATCACACTTCAGGAAGAACTCGAGAATGAAAATTTCGCCTCCAAACTGATATTCAGCGACGAAGCAAGCTTCCACTTATCTGGTGAAGATAAACGCCACAATGTCAGAATATAGGTCGCTGAAAATCCTCATGAAATTTTAATGTTTTCTGTGTAATGTCACAACAAACCGATGGGTGTCTTTCTTCTGTGAGAAGGCTATGACAAGTGCCTGTCCCTCGTGTTGTAGTTGTGGTTGTTCCACAACTGATTGTTGATTTCGAGAATTTCATTTTCGAATAAGACGGAGGCACCGCCTATTGGACCATCGATGTTCGTCGCTACCTTAACGACGAACTTCCTCATCGCTGGACTGGGTGTAGTGGCTGTTCTTTTGCCCCCCCCCCCCCCCCCCCCGGTCGCCTGAGCTTACGCCACATGAGTTTTTCCTGTAGTGGTACATTAAGGAGTGTTTGCGTGCCCCCACTGCCAAGAACCTTGGAACAGCTCAGAGAAAGCACTAATGCTGCTGCCATGACCACTGGCAGGATACTGCTACGTAAGATATGACACGAGATGCACTATTGGACGTATGGCGTTTGACCAGCGGGGCATTCTAGGAACATTCGTAGAGCGTAAAATGCAAACTTGTTGAGTTTACTGTTCAGTTTAGTCGTAACTCATATTTGTACATGTAACACTTCGGAAAATACAGAGCTTTGAAGGTGAATGAATCATTTATGGTAGTTCTATATTTGAGTGTTGTTGTCACAGTTGGGCTTACATCTCCATTTACAAGGCAGTTGTCTACTACAAAGACACGTTGGTTAAACAGTTTCATACTTGCCGGGATACTACATACGCCATCTCATATTCATTTACATTTAATTATTTCTTGCTATGCCTACTATTAATCGATGTGCTCTTAAGGTAATTGGTAACTGCCCAGGCAAGTTTCTTTAACCCTCTTGAAGTCAGATAGCGTTCCTAAATTTGATGCATCGGTAAAAACTTTGCGTATGAAGCAGGGCAGTTTTTCCAAATCATGGCACATTGGGATTTACTTACACTGGTAATTCAAGATTAAAAAGAGCAGTAAACTTACAAAATTACTGTTCCAAATTTTAAAAAAAACTATAAACGTATGTCCGGAAGCTAAAACTTGTCGAGATGTTGGCCATTTCGTGCTATGATAGTCACCTGCCTGTCGACGTTACAGGAGCAGCTCGTTGCAACTAGACTTCATTCTTTGCACAACCCTCAGCCCTCCTTTTCAAAGAATCACGAACTCGTATCAACACACCTGACTGCTGTCGGAATTGTGGCTACGTGCTTAGGACAGACACTTCTGTGAAATGTGCACATTGTCAGTGCCTTAAAATATTGCCATATCGGTAAAATTTAAGGGATTAACGTCAGATGGATGGAGAGACCATGCTACTTGACCCCCTCGACCAACCCATCACTCATTTAAAGATACATAGCATGAAATGTCTTACGAGGGATAGACAATGTGGTGGTGCCCTTGTCTTTCTGCAAGTAGGATGTTATTTAGAGATGCTGGTAATTTGACGCGAAGAAATTGGCGGTAAATGTGTAGGGTACTTCGCTACCCAAAATATCTGCCCATGTATTGATGCCGTAGCGAAACTGATTTCTTGCTTCCATTATCACTCGAGAATTTACATGTGACCAAAAGTGGTTACTGTGTGTAACTTTTATCTCACTCTGTGTGTGAATCGCACCTGATCCGTAAATAAAATTTAAGCCTTGAACTATGGATCTTCAGCACTCCATCTTCGAATCCATTGTCAGAACTGGACTACATAATGATGGCCTTGCGGCCTGGGAGTTTGCACACGTCGTACGCGATAAACTAACTTCGTGCAGAACTGACCACGCATGAGCGTGATGTACTCATGCAGCAGCTCCCATTGCTCGCACACTTGTTTCATGATTACGGTATCTTCTACAAATCGCAACACCCGCACTTCCAGATCCAGCATGCGAGCTGTGAGATGTCTACTGCGGTCTCCTGTCGTCGTTAGGGTCGAAAAAAGAACTGTCATTTTCAATACCGCCAGAATTTTGGTTTTCGAAAGCGTTTAAGCCCTGACCGTAACTAACTGAAAATAGCAGTTTTTGCTACTACTAAAATTTCAAGGATATAGACAGTACACGTGTTATAATAATTAACAGAAAATGAAAATAAATCTAGAAATGTTAAACAATTGGCACGGATGTTGAAACAACGGCAGAGGTGCAGGAAGCGCCTTATACACACGTACGGATATAATCCATTTGAGTCACCCGTAGGTACCAGCGTGGGAGAAGTTAGAATGGAGCCCGACAACGGGAGAAGTCAACTGAGATACGCCATTTGGTCAAACGCCGTAGTTTCATCGCTCACCGGTAGAGCTGCGATGGTCCAAGAGAAAATGTTGGACCTACTGCTGTTCATACACTACAGTCTGTGAAAATTGCAACACCCAGAAGAAATGGTCTGAATCATTTCAACGTCAGTTTTTGACGGGGGTCAAGGAGGTTAGGTTAGTTTAGCTTAGGTTAGAATTTGATCTGTGTATGTAGTACGCTAGATTTTAACCTCCCAGGATGGGATAGATACCACAACGTCTCTGTGCTACGAGACGCGAGCTGCATTGCGGCTTTTGCTCTTAAAGAGACACCATATGCATGTGAATGAGCTATGTCTGTCTCTGAGGCGAGTACTGTACACTCTGTTCTCAACTGTCGGCGTAACCAGAGAACTTTTACTAATATATGACATAAAAGGAGACATGTTCTTTTGCTGTATTTATTCGAAGTTCTGCAGACATTACCCTTCAATGACTTTCATTCGGCATACGTGTGAAAGACAAGCAAAAGCGTAAAATAAGATACTCTGAACACTTAAAGCACTAAAAAGTGTAAACACATACACCACATTTGCAAACCACTTCATGTAAAAGAATCATCACCCTTATGACATAAAAATGTCAGTAAGCAGTAATAATAACCTGCAGACAGCTTATACCCACCTACTACACCGCGGTAATTATAAGCATAAGATACATCACCCTTCTCACATTAACTAATTACTTTTTGAGGTTATAATTTCCGCCTCAAATTTCCGATAAAGATTTTGCCTGCTTGTGGTTCCCAATTAACCTGTGATTTCAGTCTATAGATTCCGAACTCTCTTCTGATTATGGACTAAACTTATCGGTTTCTCACAGTCTATATTTCGTCCCTGAGAACGTCGGTCGATTTGACCGAAGAAAACGGACTGAATTCCTCCGATCGCCGTCCGAAGTCTGTACATTCGGTCAATGAGATCGGCTACAGCGTATTCGCGTTCGCAGTGGCGTTCTGATCTGAAAAGATCAGCCGTCTGCGGCATATGTCGGTCGCCGGCGGAATTCACCGACGTGGGTGCCATTATGTCTGCAGCGTGTGTGATTAAGGCTGCAGAGAGATGGCATGCACTCAGGCTCAGCAGCGCCCTCTTTCGTGTAACCTGACAGGTCAGCGGTACGCCGCGCTCGCTCATTGCAGGACAGTCAAACGAAGTGGAAACGTACAGGCAAGCGCAAGCATGCATCGAAGGTCGCCGTATCAGGATGTCAGTTCGAACAGGGTAGAACGACTGGTCTCTGGGAAACAGGTTTGCCGTAACGTGACATTGCGGCTCGTACAGGACACGCTGGTACTACAGTGATGCATACGAGGCGTGTTTTTTAAGTAAGTACCGTTTTGAAATTTAAGAAAGACGTGCTAAGATATCGCAATAATTTTATTTTTACATGGAAGTCTGTACCTTAATCTACTTTTCTACATAATTTCCGACAAAATTGAGGCACTTGTCATAACGTTGTACTAGTTTTGGAATATCCTCCTCATAGAAGTCTGCCGCCTGACTTGTTAACCACTGCGTCACCGCTGTTTTGACTTCGTAATCGTCGTGAAGACGCTGACCGCGCAGGTGTTTCTTCAAATGCAGGAACAGATGGCAGTCACTGGGCGCAAGATCGAGGCTGTACGGAGGTCAGATTCATCCAGAAAAGTGTAGTTCAAGCAAACAATTTCTGCCCGGAAAATCATGTGCACAGCTTTTTGGGACAGAAAAGGAGTATTGCTTGTGGAATTTCTGCCTCGTAATGAGACAATCAATGCAGCAGCTTACTGTAAGACATTGCACAATCTGCGCCTTTCAATTTAGAACAAAAGACTTGGCAAGTTGACCAAGGGCATCGTTTTGCTGCAAGACAATGTCCGTCCGCATGTGGCGAATAAGACCAAAGATCTCATCACATCTTTTCGGTGGGAAACTCTAGATCATCCTCCGTACAGCCCCGGTCTTGCACCCAGTGACTACCATCTGTTCCTGCACTTGAAGAAACACCTGGGCGGTCAGCGTCTTCAAGACTATGACGAAGTCAAAACAGCGGTGATGCAGTGCTTAACAAGTCAGGCGGCAGACTTCTATGAGGAGGGTATCCTAAAACTGGTACGACTTTATGACAAGTGCCTCAATATTGACGGGAATTATGTAGAAAAGTAGATTAAGGTACAGGCTTTCATGTAAAAATAAAATTATTGAGATATCTTAGCACGTCTTTTTTATTTCAAACCGGTACTTACTTAAAAAACACGCCTCGTATATGGAACCAGTGGACTACACGATGTGACCACACCACTGGATGACTGCCATTTTGTTCTCAAGGCCGGAACCGACAGGACAGCTTCGTTCACAGTGTTTGCTCGTCGGTCGTGGACTTGTTTGCGTCTTCTGAGCGCTGGAAAAAAATGTTCAAATGTGTGTGAAATCTTATGGGACTTAACTGCTAAGGTCATCAATCCCTAAGCTTACACACTACTTAACCTAAATTATCCTAAGGACAAACACACACACGCATGCCCGAGGGAGGACTCGAACCTCCGCCGTGACCAGCCGCACAGTCCATGACCGCAGCGCCCCAGACCGCACGGCTAATCCCGCGCGGCTGAGCGCTGGACGGGTGTCACGCATGACACTGTGTCGCCTTCCATTGACCAGAAACCACCAACGCCTTAGACTGCAGTGGGCACGTAAACGCATTCGCTGGTATGCCTAGTGGCAAAACGTAGTGCTTTCGGACGAGTCTCTTCTACTTGTCCGACGGTGATAGCTGTGTGCGTGATAGACGTTACCGTGGTGGACGCAATCAGGCAAAACTGCACTGTTGAGCGGAATAGCGTACAAACGCCATATTTGATGGTTTGAGGAGCCACTGGCTTCGACATGCCACGTCGCCTTCTGCATATTGAGGGCAATGTGAACAGCAACCGTTACATCAGGGAGGTTCGAGAGCTCGAGGCAGTGCCCCTCCTGCAGGCAGTTCCACATGCCACATTTCAGCAGGACTGGCCATCCACATGCAGCGATGAAAGTGCTAGCTTTCTTCGGAGAATGATACGGGTGCCACTGTTTCTGTGGCCTACACGATTGCCTGACATTTCGCTCACCGAACAGGTCTGGGGTACGGTTGGACAGTAACTTGTTCCTTTTGGTTCTCCTGCAATCATTGCCGTTGTGCCTGCAAACGGCGTGGCAGTGTGTTCCCACGCAGCATATCCAGGCCCTCCCTGTTTCCTTGCCGCGACGTCTAGAAGCCCTCACTACAGCACGTGGCCGCTTCACACCGCACTGAATTCTCGCATTCGAGCTGCATGTACAATTTCGTAGCTCTAATCATTTTTGTCTTCTCATGTCGCTAATCTGTTAAGTAAATTCAATGTCACGTCTCGTCTCCTAGGTGTTGCAATGTATCCACAAGCCGGGCATGCAGAAGGGCTGCCAATTAATGTCAAGAGCTAGGAAACGCGCTGATTACTGCTGACTAGTGTTACTCAGTCGAAGGAATTGAGTCCGCGACTCCATACCAACTAGCAAGTAAGCCCCAGGAAGGATGACATCAGCGAGTGTCGGCCGCACAAGGCTTTATGAAGGCGGTACGTATGCGAGGCCACGTGCGTACTGCTCACCGGTCATAGAGGAGGGACGGACTGCTTGCAGCGGGCAGGTCAACATCTATCATGCGGTGCGGATTTGTTAAATAGCAGCACGCTTTGGATTGTCGAGAAGACACTTTTTAATGAAGAAGTTCGTGTAGGCAGGTTTACTGCTTTAAATTGCCTCTCATGCGCTAACGATTTCGCACTAATGGCGGAATAAGGGGTCAAACTAGAGAAGCGAAATTCTGGAGAAATCTTTCAAAGGCTGTGAATCGAAAATATCAGAGAGAAAAAACAAAAACTATGTTCTTTATTGGGTAAGGCCCTACAATAACAAAAAATTGTTAAGAGCCATCAAATAATAAAGTAAGTTAATCGTTTTATTTACTTGGACTGTGACATTACGCAGCTACTATAAACTTTTAATTACAAACCTAACGAAATTTGGGATTATATGAGGAACAATAACCAGATGCTTGAAAGACAAAATCCAGAAGGAATCAAGGCTGGATATTTACAAGACAATGGCAATACCTTGGTGTTATATGGTAACAAATCATAGATGTACGTCCAGACATTGGAAGTTATATTTCTGCGGACGCTCAAAGGATGTGAAAGGTCAGGCAAATGAATATACAGGGAGATTAGAGAGAGATTGATATCGATAACCTTAGAAATTAAACTCAAGATAAGGGACGAAAATAAACTGCCAGTATAATAAGAATGAAGAATTAAAGATTGCTCCTGGAAGTCACGAATCAGAAACAAAGAAGACGAAGAAATCTAGGCAGACGGAGAAAAAATGAGTATTGCACCAAGTATACGGCTGTAGTCTGATGCGAAGAGGAAGAAGAAGAAGAAGCGGGAATGTTTACGCACGGAGTTGTTTTGTATGCGCGGGAGCGTTACGGAGATGCTCCATAAATTTCAGTCGCACACGGCACAAGAGCAGTTGTGAATCACAGAGAGGTCTACTGTTGATAACTCCAAGAGCGTACATTCCAAGAAGAATAGAGCAGCACATTGCTTGCTCCCATATGCTTCTCGTAAACTGATCACAAAAAGAAAATCGGACAAATAAGAATCGCGCAAAACTTGGTTCTGTGTAGAGTATGGTAATTACAAGAAAAATGTTTGTTCTGTGTTTTCTTTTATTTTAACTAAGATTTCGTCATATTTTCTGAAGACAAGATCGACGGCCAGCACAGCATTTGACTTAACGAACGTGGAAAACTTTCTATAGCCCTCACTCGGTCTGGCCACTGTAGCAGAGTAGCGATCGATAATATGCCGCGCGGATTCGATTCCGGTCTGTCCTTGTCTCGCAGACTTCGTACTGTGTGTTAAGCTATACTGGCAAGTAGGTTTTTAGCTCTAACCATACGGAATCTTCCAGTAAAATCTTCAGCCCTAGTAAGATTCCACCCCATGAGGTAACGAACGTACAGAAGATGCGCTGTCGTTCTGTGACTTGACACGTGCATTTAATTAATTCTGCTTTACGGAACACCGTAACTTGTCTGTGAATGGATGGACTGACTACGAGAGTTAACAACCAGTTTATCATAAACAGACGAGTGCGTCAATTACAAATACAACAGGGCTTCCATTTAGGCTCCTCGCAATTTGACGGAATGTTCAACTGTTAACTGTTCGTATGTACCGTGTTTCTAGTTGTTACATTTAACGACACTAGTCTTATAGTTATTGGCTCTCTCCTATGCTTCACCACTGGAACAGATCTTTAGGCTGGATGCTTTACAGATTCAGGCGTAAAATGTCTTATATTACGCTTCGTAAGCAGTGGAATACTGTTTCCTTTTCTTCTGCGTGTACTTCCTGTTACTCCGTGTATTCTGGTTTCACTTCTGCACTAGAAGTGCAATGACGCATATTTGGGCGGAGCGGAATGGGAATACCTGCTTCGCCTTCCAACTTAATTTTTCTTTATTACGGCGAATTCCGTAATGACTTCTTTGAAAAAGAAGTCCGTTACTGACAGCATCTTCGTCGATGAGACAAGTCCAAATCTCTCTCCTTTCTTCCGCGTTTTAATGCTGTTCATTGGGCAGAAAAACCACCTGATTCGAAGTCCGCTCTGCCGACTTCACTGACTGAAAACTTTTTTGTCCGTCTAACAAACAGGAAGCCATTATCTTGCAAGTGCCGAAGGACGCATATTGCGTAATGGCTTCTGTGGGAGTTTCCCATTCATAACAACTCCGTTTTCTTCTCTTTGCCTCCGAAGGGACATTTAAAAAAAAGAAGTATTGCATCCAGGAGTCTTCGCGAGTGTGCCGAAGACTCAAAGCGCTCTTGATTGGGCGTCAAATTCACTGGCCGCAGAGTTGACGCTTTCGATACAAGTACTACGCCATTAAACGTGCTCTGTATCGCACGGGTTTATACGTCGCCAATCTGAGCTATATAGAGTGAGAAATGTAAACACTGCTCCACAGAACTATACTGATCCAGTCGTAATGGGATTTATCAGACAATACGATTTTTCACATCTACCAAAACGTCGCTATCGAAAATAAACAATAAGCAAAGGCAATGCAAGACAATTATAGCAGACTTTTTAAACAGCTGTTTCCCGTTGGCAGCTCAGATTTATTATGTCTATTACAGGTCTGTATATGTATTCGGCAAATGCGTGCTAATTACCATTATTCACGACAGGAAAATAAAGCATGTTGATTCTAGAATTGATTGGTTCCGACAGATTTATAGAGTGAGCGATTCGATCCACAGTACCACTTGGGATTTTTCCTTGGCGTCAGGATTAGAATGGGGTCCGTTGCGCATTATTAGGGTTTCTGAAAAGCTACATGAGTGAGAAAGAGCAACTATAGTTTCTTTTTAAACCAGAAATATGGATATAAATTGTTTTTATATAACTAACTCACTATGATTCGACTGAAAGTCGAAAAGAAAACTTTATTTGGATCTAGTTTAATTAATTTGATTCCTAGCAGTAACTTCTCAGTAATTATTATATATGGGCTATTGCGTCGGTACTTGGATGAACATAGATATATTCAAAACTTAAGTACATAGTAATGATGTTCCACAATAATATTACTTTAATAGTTCGATATGAACCAGCCATCAGCTCTCTAGGTCACGATCAGATAACTTAATTCTATACAGATAGTCCACACATCAGCGAGAGTTCATAACCGTACAAAGATTTTTTTCCAAAGAAATGTGACGTTTTACGACTACACATCGATACAAAAACAAAAGCCTGATGAAACTGACAAAGAAGCTGTAAACAAATCAATCTTATATTACTTGTACTCAAAGTGATACAAGATATGAGTATAAAGTAATGTAAAACTTATTTGTTCAGGGCTTCTTTGTGAATTTCATCATCCCTTTGTTTTAGTATCGATATATAGCCGTAAAATGTCACATATCTTTGAAAAACAATCTTTGTACGTCTATGAACTCTCGTTGATGCCGTGTGGCCTATCGGTTTAGCATTAAGGATGACCTAGAGGATATATAAGGATGACCTAAAAGTCGAAAGCCGTTTCATAACTAACTATTAAATAAATGTCATTTTAGAACATCAAAACTGCGTATTTACGTTTTTAGTTGTTAATACTGTCGTATTTCTCGTTAAGCAATTTCGAAAGGTAAATATTATCGAAAGAGACTTTTTAAAGCGAAATGACGGGTAGTTTTGAAATGATTAAACAAAAATGTGGTGTTTAGGACTGAACAAATTTAAAATACAGTTTTGCTTCAATACGATAAAATTCATACTTATGGATGTTTTTAGTCGTGCTGCTGAATATGGGCGTACTTCTAGACAGTAGACAACACTATAAATAAGTATTCACATTACGCAGCTTCAGTCAATGTAATACCAGGGAGAATTTCTTTAAGTGATGCAACACGTTTTCTCTGTAAGCTGGTTGGTTTTCTTCAGGATTCCGATACATCATGTTATCTCCACTCCTCTGGTTATAAAACCATTTTTTAAACATAAACTCAATACGAAGCTACGGTCTTACGCCTCGTTATTGAGAGGGCCTGTACGCCGTCATGGTACCACTCCACAGGCCGACGTCTGAGCCAACGCCTTGCTGCATCAGTAACGTCCCCATCATCCGAGTACTGCTTTCCGCGGAGTGCATCCGTCGTTGAGCCAAACAGCTGGAATACGGACGATGCGAGATCTGGGCCATGGGGTGGATGAGGAATAACAGTTTTGTGAGTTCCTCTAAGGTGCGCAGACTGGTGTGACGTGAAAAATTGGAACGATCAGACTCGTAGCGCGTGAGCAGTACCGCACAGATTCGTTGGTCTTCATGTTGTCCTGTTAGGTGGCGAGCAACGCGGCGGGCGTTCACCTTCGAGTTCCCCAACTGGTGCACGAGTGTATCAGCACTGCCCACAGAGACGTCCAGTTGACGAGCGAGGTGTTTATGATCCATCGATCACGTCGATTGAGAGTGTCCGCACGTTCCAACATTGCAAGAGTCACTCACTGCTGTGTGCGGCTGGCAGGATAGGTTAGAGCGATGATGACAGACGCTTCGGCCGACAACTCAGCGTGCTTTTGCTCACTGTTAGGCCACCGTAGACATTCCGCAAGCTCCCACTTCGTATGTAGATCTGCTATGCTCTGGTTTACTGCCAGAAGAAAGTCAATGACAGTTCTCCGCTTGAAACGCTCCTCCATTACAGGCGTCATTTTGAAGGTTACGTAAAGCGCCGCCACCTATTGGAACTTCATGAAACTACAGAGGCTCAGGTGGGAATATTCCACGATGTCTCATAACAAATTCCGCTTTTTTTTTTTTTAAAAAAAGTATTGCATTACTTATTGGACGCCCCTCGTAGAATTAAAAATGTCTGAATGACTCTAAAAAAAATGGCTCTGAGCACTATGTGACTTACCATCTGAGGTCATCAGTCCCCTAGAACTTAGAACTACTTAAACCCAACTAACCTAAAGACATCACACACATCCATGCCCCAGGCAGGATTCGAACCTGCGACCGTAGCAGTTGCGGGGTTCCGGACTGCAGCGTCTAGAACCGCACGGCCACACCGGCCGGCGAATGACTCTCGATAAAATGCAGTGATGTCGGATATGACAGATGCTATGCTTGATACTGTGATTAGACATCACCATCGTCGTATACATTTACAGATTGTTACTGCTCTCATGCCGAGTGTAAGTGTTTTCTTGGTTGTCTGCTCGGGCTTTCTGCAGGTACTAAAATCAAACTCGAGGAGGCTACCAACAATTATTGCGCCGGGAAAAGCTATGAAATTGTGTAGTCTAAGAGTTTTCATTATTTAATTCAAATGAACAAATAAGTGTGCTATTTGTTTCCTTAAATCAAAAGACTGTGAATATTCTTTTAGTAGCAATAGCAGCGAACCCTATACCCACACTAATTTTCACTGTGTAAAACAGCAGTGTTAGAAGCCGCATCCTACGTAGAGGAATTTCAGTGGGAAAACCATACATCCTTAGAAGAAGTTAGGTGGGCAGACCTCTCCTCCAACAATCTGCACACCACCGAGTGCACATTGCTAGGATTTACTCTACAGTTTATCCAAAATGGCGAACAGCTTACGGAGTTAGCATATTTCGACGCAGAAATGGGCCGCGGCAGGGAACTTTGTTTTCGTCAGCAAGATAGGAATTGCTACAAGTTGAACAACAGTAACAGACATTTTAGGATTAACGTGACGTTAGTGAAGGTGGAGTTCGCTATAAGGACGGGGAAACTGTCAGTGACACGCGAAGTTGGTTAGGGAAAGAGGTCGCCGCTGCGTGTATCTGTATAGCGCATCTGTGTTTGGAAAGTAGTGGCCCGCGTTATCAGGGGGATCGGTAGCCGAGGCGGGCAGCTGAAAGCCCTTATTGTACACAGCTTCCGGGAGCAGCCGTGCCCGTGACGTGTGCTGCGCTCGCTGCTGCAGAGGACGGAACTCCCGGTGCTCTTCGGCGCGACGCTTTTTGCAGCCAACAGCAGGTGGCGGAAAATGGACACGCGCTCTCCACGGAAGAAACGTGCCTGTACGGCCTATACTTTACAAAGGGCGCACGTGCACAGCGTTCGTTCACGTTACAAAGCAGTCCAGAGGTAAATGTTCGCAATGCGTCTCCGTGTCAAGCCCGAGGCAGGGAGGATACCATTTGGTAGTCAGTGGTTCAAATGGCTCTGAGCACTATGGGACTTAACGTCTGAGGTCATCAGTCCGCTAGAAATTAGAACTACTTAAACCTAACTAACCTAAGGACATTACACACATCCATGCCCGAGGCAGGATTCGAACCGGCGACCGTAGCGGTCGCGCGGTTCCAGACTGAAGCGCCTAGAACCGCTCGGCCACACTGGTCGGCGGTAGTAAATGAACAGATGTTAACTATTTACATCTTCATGCCACCAACATATGAATCCACTGCATTTTGTGAACGGTCTTTCCCTCAAATTCTACTTTTGCCGCATATAGACGTTTCCACATACTGGGTGTCTGTCCTAGGAGTCGTTCAGATGGATTTTCTCTGGTGTTTCGGTAGATATTTGCAAATTCGTTTTTGCAACGTATAACTGGAGTCAGCCCAAAAAAATCATGCTCATCACGTCTTTCTTGCGTCGGTTTGTTTCCCTTTACAAACGCAATGATTTTTAAAGTGGAATTTTACGTGCTCATTCGACAAAGCGGTCCTAAATTAGTCTAGTGCGATACTCGTTTCATCAATGATAATTAATTGAAACCCTCAGCTGCCGACAGATGTTGTTGATATACCTCGATGGGGACAGTTGAAAATGTGTGCCCCGACCGGGACATGAACCCGGGATCTTCTGCTTAGATGGCAGACGGGTTCGAGTCCCGGTCGGGGCACACATTTTCAGCTGTCCCCATGAAGGTATATCAACAACACCTGTCGGCAGCCGAGGGTTTCAATTAACTATCATTTATTCCAGAAAGATGCACGGTCATCAATGGTATCTGTTCTTCCGAGAATAGTTACTATCTTCATATACTCGTTTCGTCGATGTGTATTAAAAAGGACAGTAAAACACGAAGAATAATCAGTGCTCCAGCTGCCACAGCGCCGTCCTGGCCCCCGCTGACTGCTACCGTCACGCAGAAGTGCTGCTGGAGTACTCATTATTCTTCGTGTTTTAGTAGTAGTAGTAGTATATATATATATATAATCTGGGACCACTATCGAATCGACACATAAAAGTCTGATTTAAAAATCGTCAAAAGTGGTTCGGCTGTAACCGGGAAAAACAGTACACTTGTTTTGAAAAAATACGTTTTCTAGAAACTGCGGTGCAAAATCTACTACAGACATGGGCGAGAAACACATCGCGAATGAAGATGAAAAGTTACTGTCGTCTGAAAGTAGTTCATCAAAAAGAGTACACTCAGCTGACGAAAGCCATGGGATACACCCTGATATCGTGCCGGACATCCTTTTGTCCGGGATAGTGTAGCAGCTCGGCGTGGCATGGACTCAGCAAATCACTGGAAGTCCCCAGCGGAAATACTGAGCCATTCTGCCTCAATAACAGCCCATAATTGCGGAAGTGTTGCCGGTGTAGGGTTTTGTGTACGAACTACCCTCTCGATTAAGTCCTATAAATATCCGATGGGATTCATGTCGGGCGATCTGTTTGACAAAACTACTCACTCGATTGTCCAGAATGTCCTTCAGACCGATCGCGAACAATTGTGGCCCGATGACACGGCGCATTGTCGTCACAAAAATTCCACCGTTGTTTGGGAACATGAAGTATATGGATGGCTGCAAATGGTCTCCAAGTAGCGAAACATTCCTATTTGCAGTCACTGGTCGGTTTAGTTGAACCAGAGGACTCAGGTAATTCCATGTAAACACAGTCCACACCATTGTGGGGCCACCACTGGCATGCATACTGCCTTGTTGACAGCTTGGGTCCACGGCTTCGTGGGGAGTGTGCCACACCCGAACGCTACCAAGAGCTCTTGCCGACTGAAATCGGGACTCATCTGACCAGGTCACGGTTTTCCAGTCATCTGGGAGTCTACCGACATGATAACAAACCCAGACAGGCGCTGCAGGCGATGCCATGCTGTTAATCAAGGCACTCGAAATTTCGCCGCACTGTCCTAACGGATGCTTTCATTGTACGTCCCACATTGATTTCTGTGGTTTTTTCACGCAGTGCTGCTTGTCCGTTAGCACTGACAACTCTACGCAAACGTCGCTGCTGTCGGTCGTTAAGTGAAGGCCGTCCGAGGTGAGAGGTAATGCCTGAACGCTCTTGACAAAGTCGACCTCGCAATATTGAATTCCGTAACGGTTTCCGAAACTGAATGTTCCATGCGTCCAGGTTGAACTACCACTCAGCGTTCAGAGTCTGTTAATTTGACTCGTGCGGTCATAATGGCGTCGGAAACATTTTAACGTGAATCACGCGAGTACAAATGACAGCCCCGCCAATGCACTGCTATTTTATATGTTTTGCACGAGATAGCACCGGCATCTGTATATATATGCATAAAGCTTTTCCATGCCTCGCCAGTGTATAGCACAACCCTTTATATTCTCGTAACGATAGCATGGATGTACATGCATCTTTCTCTCCCTTAGCCTTGTCCTTTTAATGGAAAGCACAAGGTGGAGCATAAATGTTCTCCTACTGCCCGACATGTTCTGAGTGTGGTGGCTGGACTGGCTGCGCTGCATGGCGGCCCGGTGTAACAGGGTCCGTATGATACAGGTGGCTGTCAACACTGTAGCCTGTCAGAAGCCAGCCTGTGGCGGCGTCACCGGCTACCCTAATCAAATAAACACTCTCCTTAACAATCAGTTCCTAACGACAAGGAGCGCCACAGTGGGGGACTACTGCAATAAAGGGCTTAGGTAATGCATAAAATTCCGGATTTCAGTGTTTCCGGGTAAAATATAGATTGATGAGCCAAAATACGAGTATTATGATCACTGCAGATCGATGGACTGAGTTCCGCTTGGTGGCGTTGCGGGGACGTGACGCTGTGAGTGCAGAACGTAAACGAGCAGAGAAGAGTAGGGAATCATTCTAGCGATGTCACGGTCCGCAATTGCGAAAAAACTTTCACATAAGGGCACATTGTTATGGCCAGTCTCCTGGGAACGAGTAACTCAGAAGAGGCGAAGCTGGTCGGTTGTTCGAGTACTATCGTTGTGAGTGTCCAAGAAAGTGGTTGAAGACCAGTGAAACCACCAACAGGAGACAAGATGATATAGTCGTACGCCTCATCATAGAACGTGGAGGCCGGACGCTTGTCCATTCTGTAAAGTAGGTTAGGCGGCGACCTGTGGTACATCTGACGACAAAGTACAATGCTGGTATAGGAACAAATGTTGCGGATCGCACCGTCCAGTGCACATTGTTGTGTGTAGAGCTGCACAGCGGACGACACACTTGTGTCCACTTTTCAGTCCGGCGAAAACAACAGGTTCAAATAGCTCACAGCACTATGCTACTTAACTTCAGAGGTCATCAGTCCCCTAGAACTTAGAACTACTTAAACCTAACCAAACTAAGGACATCACAAACATCAATGCCCGAGGCAGGATTCGAACCTGCGACGGTAGCGGTCGCGCGGTTCCAGACTGTAGCGCCTATAACCGCTCGGTCACTTCGGCCGGCCCGGCGATATCGTCTGTTGTGATTTCTGTGGGAACGGGATCATCGTGATAGGATCGTGCATCAGTGGAAACGTGTCACTTGGTCAGATGAATCAAAGTTTCTCTTTACGATAGGTCGATGGTCGCATCCACATCCTGCTGTCGAACGGCTACACGAAACATGCCTCGCTCCACGCACGCCGGCCTCTGGGGGCAGTGTAAATCTATGCTGAACATTTAACAGGGCTACCATGGAAACTTTAGTAGTGAGCGAAGACACCACAACCGCAGCGGCCTACGTGAACATTCTGTGCACCACCTGCATCCCTACACACTTGATGTCTTCCCCCGGAGGCGATGGCGTCTTCCGGCAAGATAACTCTTCATATCACAAAGCCTGACTCCTACTACAATGGTTTCAGAAGCGTGATAGTGAACTCACGTTAATGCCTTGCCCACGAAATTCGTCTAATCAGAACGCAATGAAACACAGCTGGGGTGCTATCTGGAGCCATCTCCGCATCCTCAAACCAGCCGCCCGTAACATACGGGAACGGCATGACCTGTGTGAAGACATCTGTTGCCGCATACCTCCAGAAACCTACCAAGCAATTACAGAATCCATTCCAAGCGTAATCGCTTGCATTGCTTTCCAAAGGTGGACCAACACGCTATTATACAGGTATTCCAGAATGTGAATCTAAAACAATTGTTAACATGAGTAATTTAGAAGTACATATCCTCGGTGTAGCGAGGCAGCTTATAACACTTAATAAAGGCAAGGTCTCCTGCCCAGACTGTATATCAGTCACCTTCGTTTCAGAGTATACTGATACAACAGCTGCTTACTTAGCAATCATATACAGCCGCTCGCTCGTTGAAAGATCCGAACCTGAAAATTGGAAAGTTGCACTAGTCACAGCAATACACAAGAAAGGAAATGGGAGTAATCCGCTGAATTACAGACCCACATGGCTAACTTCGATTTGCAGTAGGATTTTGGAACATATACTGTGCTCGCACGTTATGAATTACGTCGTGGAAAACGATTTATTGACAAACAGTCAGCTTGGATTCAGCAAACAACATTCTTGTGAAACACAACTATCTCTTCATTCTCACGAAGTAATGACTACTACCGTTGATTCCACATTTTCAGATTTCCAAAAGGCTTTTGACACTGATCGTCACAAGCGACTTCTAATCAAATTGCGCGCCTATGGAGTATTGTCTCGGTTGTGCCTCTGGATTCGTGAGCTCCTGTCAGAAATGTCACAGTTCGTAGTAATTGACAAGCCATCGAGCAAACCAGAAGTAACAGCTGGCGTCTCCCAAGGAAGTGATATAGTCCTCTACTGCTTCTGATCTACATTCACGAAAGAGGAAACAATCTGAACAGTCTTCTTAGATTGCCTGCAAATGATGCTGTCATTTACCGTCTTGTAAAATCATCAGATGATTAAAACTAATTTCAAAATTATTCAGACAAGATATCTGTATGGTGCGGAAAAGTGGCAGTTGACTCTTAAATAACCCAAAGCGTGAAGTCATCCAAGTGAGTACTAAAACCACGGACATGATGCGTGAATTGAGTTGCTAATCATTAAAATGTAGGCTTTTTCGGTACGGCAGGATCTTCTCATGAAATTTCTATAACCAATTTCCTTCTCCGATTGCGAAAACATTCTGTTGGTACCCAAAAGCAAAGGGAAAAAGATGATATTAATAAAATAAGAGGAATCAGAGCTCGCACAGAAAGATTTAAGTGCTTGTTTTTCCTGCGCGCCTTTCGAGAGTGGAACGATACAGACAAGAGCTTGAAGGTGGTTCGTTGAACCCTCTGCCAGACAATTGTGAATTGGAGTGTAATCACGTAAGTGTAGATGTAATAGTAATTTTTGGCTTATCAGTGCTGATTTATGTTTTATATTACATGAAATAAGCAAAATTCGCAGGCATAGTAAATGTTTTAACAAAAGGCAGGCGATAGTACGCAGTAGCCAATCAGAATCGCTGACTCTAATGACTTGTTTCGCCATAATATACTAATTTACTACTTTTGTTTTCGACGTGGATAGTGCGAGCTTGACGGTTATTGATCTGATTATAATGGATTGTAAAACTGCTCACTGGTATTCTTCCGTTTTTCTTGCATTGTATGTTTCTAGTAATATGACAGGATTTCTTTGGAATACTGTTTCGAATTCTACTGTTATAATTTGGTTGTGAACTTGAGAAGCCAACGAATGTGACCGAAAGAAAAGTGGCTGCAGTAACGGATTGATCTGGAGCGTTAGGTTCAAAAAATGGTTCAAATGGCTCTGAGCACTATGGGACTCAACTGCTGAGGTCATAAGTCCCCTAGAACTTAGAATTACGTAAACCTAACTAACCTAAGGACAACACACACATTCATGCCCGAGGCAGGATGCGAACCTGCGACCGTAGCGGTCGCGCGGTTCCAGACTGTAGCGCCAGAACCGCTCGGCCACCAGCGGCCGGCGGAGCGTTAGGTTGTAGTGCTACAGTTTGATTGTGAGTTGGTGAAACCAACGAATGTGAGTGCAAGAAAACCGATTGTGGTGACGAGCTGTTCTGTATAATAGCCCAAGGCATAGGTTAGCTTGAAATAATGCAGTTTGGTTGTGAGTTGACGAAGTCAACGAATGTGACTACAGGGAAACTGGTTGTGGTGACGAACTCATTTGTACCGTAGTCCAGTTATCTTTCTGAAAAATTTTGTGGGGAATTCCCGACATGTCCCGATTTTCGACGTAGTTACGCCAGAACCTAAAAGTACGGTTTAAATGTTACGAAATATTCTGTTTTATAAGACATCATTCTGCACAATGTATTCCATTATGTCGTCACGTGATTTCATACACTCCGCGTCGTGACGACGTTTTTAGAACATTGTCTTCTCATTGGTCCACCATCTTGTCTAATTATTTTCGCGTTCACTTCCCACCATTCGCCATGCACGCAGATATCAACTGCAGCACGCAAGGAAAAGCAACTGACACTGCAAGAGCACTTTAATCCCGAAGCCCTGATGTCATAGAATCATAACCCTCTCTGGAGTAAGCATTCAGATGCGCAGAATTGATTTTGAGTAGTCGTCATACAATACTGTCCACCGTGATCATGTGACCTTGGGACGGCGTATGTTTGTCCGTCATGTGTCCTATAACTTTTGAATGTTATTATGTCTCTAGTACAGACAGATTCCCTTCATTGATGCTGTAAATTTGGTGTAGGCATTTTGTACACACCACAACAATTTGCACTTGGTATCTGAAGTAAGGTGGTCTCTTAGCTTTGAAGAGCAAAATAAAAGGGCCTCAAGTAACGGCACGTCACATTAGTGTCCCCTGACACTGTACGTCACGTCACGTCACGTCACGTCATGTCATATCATGTCAGTTCGCTTAGCCGAGTACCGATCGGTGAAATGAGGTGTATTAATGGCCGAGGCAAACTTCAGAACGTGTTTTCTTGATCAATTTTGTTTGTAGCACTTCTGAGATTTGGAACAACATTTGAAAAGATCGACATTTATTAGCTAGGAAAACAAAATACACACGAACACCTCAAACAATAGCTATAAAAATGAAATGAGCCTATTTACATTATTCATTACGTTTTTTTGTACGTAAGTAATACCGGCATACACATCTGTATAACGTCATAAACATCTGTATTTTTCTCCTTCATTTAAGCTGACCTTTTCACTTAAAATTTTGTGTAATGGAAATTGCTTCATCAACTTACATTCTTATTTCTATACATGTTGGGCGTCAGCTCTGTTCTGTTATTGTAAAACCTAAATAATTTTTCGCTTTTGGGTATCACAGCTCGCTTGTGTAAGAACACTGAATGAAAAAAATGTCCAAGTCTTCATGGAACATTTACAATTTGCAACGAAAACAAAGCATAATAATTAAATAAAGATAACGAAAAAATAAATGAACAAAATCCACAACTATAACACGAGTGAGCGTGGCGAAAACAGCGTAACTCAACGATTTTAGCAGATGAGGATACCTTCAAAACTTTCTTCCCGACAAACCTTGACGTCCCGTGACAAGATGTGAAGCGACGGATCGTTGACGACGTGTGTGGCTGCCGCAATTTGAAATGCAGTGTGGAATGTTGTGACGTGACGATGATGATTTTTGGTTTATGGAGCGCTCAACTGCGCGGTCATCAGCACCCGTACAAATTCCTAATTTTTACACAGTCCAAATTTTTTTTTACACAGTCCAATCGAGCCACTGTCACGAATGATGATGATGCAAATATGAGGACAACACAAACACCCAGTCCACGGGAAGAGAAATATCCCCAAACCGGCTAGGAATCGAACCTGGAACCCCGTGATCCAAAGGCTCGGGGCAGCGCCTTGTCACGGTCCGTGCGGCTCCCCCCATAGGAGGTTCGAGTCCTCCCTCGGGCATGGGTGTGTGTGTCGTCCTTAGTGTAAGTTAGTTTAAGTTAGATTAAGTAGTGTGTAAGCTTAGGGACCGATGACCTCAGCAGTTTGTTCCCACAAGACCTTACCACAAATTTTCAATAGCCACTAGACCACGAGTTGCGGACACGTGACGTGACGGCCAATGTGAATTGGTCTCAAACAGCGTCGTCCCAAGACCACGGACTGTTCCAGATTAATGTTGACAACATGCGCGAAACACAATGCTCATTCCAGAGACATTTCTACTCTATGCCTGATGCCGAGTTGTGCTTTGAAATGTACATTGACGAAGTATAAACGATCTTTAAAAACAGTGGACGGGTTCCACTATTACGTTTTCGATGGAGAATATTGGTCTCGATCTAGTATTTTTATAACATCGTTTATACGTCAAGCCGGCCGCGGTGGTCTCGCGGTTCTAGGCGCGCAGTCCGGAACCGTGCGACTGCTACGGTCGCAGGTTCGAATCCTGCCTCGGGCATGGATGTGTGTGATGTCCTTAGGTTAGTTAGGTTTAAGTAGTTCTAAGTTCTAGGGGACTGATGGCCACAGCAGTTGAGTCCCATAGTGCTCAGAGCCATTTTTTTATACGTCAAATGCAGTGTTTGCTAATCACTTTCATGGCGTGATGCAAGGCACCAACGCTATTTCGTACAGCCGGCCGGAGTGGCCGAGCGGTTCTAGGCGCTACAGTCTGGAGCCGTGCGACCGCTACGGTCGCAGGTTCGAATCCTGCCTCGGGCATGGATGTGTATGATGTCCTTAGGTTAGTTAGGTTTAAGTAGTTCTGAGTTCTAGGGGACTGATGACCTCAGAAGTTAAGTCCCATAGTGCTCAGAGCCATTTAGCTATTTCGTACAGAGAAAACAATAATATCTGCCCAATCGTTAATTATCTATGCACGAACAGCGGAGAAGCGATAACAAAGTCTTACGGTGTTATTAGACTGTGCGTCAACAGCTTCTCCTTAAAAGCAGGACAGATTTTACGCTCATCCGGGATGTCAAGACACTGGAGTTACCACCGGAGCTACAGTTGCAGCACGGGGTGGCCTTTGCTGAATGACAATGGACGACGACGAAGGTTGTTACTGAGGTCAGTGGGAGTAGTCTCTGATAGTAAATTAGGTCCAATTCTGCATCTTCTTTCCGTTTATAAGCACAATGCAGAGGAGAAGCGCGCTAAAAGCAGAATGGAAACTGTAACTATGTCCATTTTCACCTCAAATTTTGTTTTATTGTATATTTTGCAATTTTACGACAGTCCTAGGGAAGTAATTCTTTTGGAGACATTAAAATTGTTGCTTCTAAGACGACGCAGGGGGGGGCGCCTCTAACCCCCACCCCCACCCTCCACCCCTCAATGTAAATTGTTCTCATCCCCACTTTTAGCACGAAATGTATGATTTTAATAATACAACAATAAAATGTTTAATTATTACAATAGTAATTTGTTTAGATCAGTTTTTAATACATCGCTTTAACACAGCTTCCACGGTATTAACATACAGAGAAAAACATAATTTGTAAAGCATTCCTGAGAAATATGGAACTTCACATGTGTCACACAGCTTTTTTAAGAAGTATAATAGCAAACAAGTTTCACAACTTTAACATCTTCATAATTTACGCGATGTAAAATCGAAGTGTGCACTCAGCATTTCACTTAGCACTCGATTGTGAACGCATGTCGTTTCTTTCTTTGGTTTCCGCCTGCGTTTGGGAAAGTCAAACTTCGACACTTTTTCCCTTTTTGTCATATTACTCATAATCCTACTTGTCGCCTTCTAGACTTCCTCGTTGAGGCCCACAGTTTCCATGTTACATTATTATTCTTCGAAAGTTGGCTGAAAAATGTGGGAATTAGTATAGGTAAAAATACAAATCCATTGACTACTGTTGTTCAGGGGAGGGGGTCAGGATCCTATAACCCAAGAAACTCCCTCCTTTCCGTGGATGCACCGCCGTATCGATGTTAGGAGCAACCTGTATACATCATAAAAATAACTACGAAGAAAAAACACAATAATACTGTGCGCTCGCTGAGAATCGCATTTTTTTTATTTTGCGGCTATATCTTCATAAAAACTGGCTCGTGGGACTCGCAGCAAAACCTCATTGAGAACCCGTCAGCAAGCGAGGGAAATTTCCGTGACAGGGGACAATGGAGGACGCGCTGGACGCCCCTTGCGAAGTGCTGTATGTTCTGGTGGAGGCGTTTCGCAACGCAGCTGATAACAGCCGCTCAAGGCGAACGGCTTTCAGGCCTTCGGCGGTCTCATGCGCAAAAAGCGATTGCTCCAATTTTTTTTCATTTGTTTCGTCCAGTACTTGCTTGTTAGAACTTCTCGTTAGTAACACACAGGTGTAACGAAAGCTCTGCAGACGCCATTTGAGATCCTAATTGGTAGCTTACACAATTTTCACAGAGAGGATAGTCAACTCTGAAGAATCTGCCTTGAATTCACACCTTTTCAAGTACAGTGTGTACGAATACTTTGTTTAATTAGAACAGGACATAAGATAGAGCTGATTTGCTTTACGAAAAACAATTGTTAGTTAACAATCACTAAAATTTAATGCTATCCTTTACGCATTTTATGGAGTGTCTCACCTTTTCTATTTCGACTCTTGTACATTTATTGCAGCTTGCAGTCGACCAATGTTCCTCAGGCGGGCGTAAAATATCGTTCGAACGAAACATGTGTTTCCTGAATTTAATGATCTGTGATGAAAGTATAAGAGTAAAGAGCATAAGAAACACCAAATACAACTTGTGGAGTACTGTATAATTCCTCACATATTGCCTCTATCAACAATCCTCGACGGTGCCTTGATATTGCTGTAATTTCAAAAAATGTTCAAATGTGTGTGAAATCTTATGGGACTTAACTGCTTTAACCTAAATTATCCTAAGGACAAACATACACACCCATGCCCGAGGGAGGACTCGAACCTCCGACGGGACCAGCCGCACAGTCCATGACTGCAGCGCCTCAGTGCTGTAATTTGCACGAACAGCAGTGTAGATATTCTTTTCCAAATCCATGTAAACTGAAATATCACATCTTTATCGGACTGGAAATAACTACAGGATAAAGAGTGGTTTACGACCAAATAATTTTACACACACCAAAAACAGTTTTGCATCACCCCGGTTCCCAGTATACCTGAAAGTATACGTTGATTGTGGATACTGTATCACAGACACAGTCCCTTTGACTGTTGAGAGATGTCGCTAAACCCGCCCAAAGATGTAAACAAACATGCGTGAGCAGCGCCTATTAGACGGAGGGGTCCGACAGCCGATCAGTTCCGCCCCGATAGCTGAGTAGTTGCCGGCACGGTTGCTCAGCGTGTTCGGTCAGAGGGCTAGCTGCCCTCTGTAATAAAAAAAACTGAGTCAATGCCTCAACACTGAACTTGAACGGGTGTCCTGGGACATCCGCACCAAACAAATGCAACGAACAATATCAAACAAAATGAGAACAATTAAAAAAAAAAAAGGTGGTCAGCGTGACGGATTGCCGTCCTACGGGCCCGGATTCGATTCCGAGCTGGGTTGGGGATTTTCCACGCTCAGGGACTAGGTGTTGTGTTGTCTTCTTCATCATTTCATCCCCATCCGGCGTGTAGATCGCCCAATGTGACGTCGAATGTAATAACACCTGCACCAAGGCTGCCGGACCTGCCCCGTAAGGGGCCTCCCGGCCAATGACGCCAAACGATCATTTCCATTCCACCAGGAAAGAGGTACACGGCTCGTGTTGTCTGTAGTTCAACCATGCCTAGACGGTCAATACCGCGGTTCGATCGCGTCCGCATTGTTACTTTATGACAGGAACGGCTCTCAACAAGGGCAGTGTCTCGGAGTGAACCAAAGCGATGTTCTTCGGACATTGAGGAGAGACAGGAACTGTCGATGACATGCCTCCTCGATCAGGCTGCCCATGGGATACTACTGCAGTGGATGAACGCTACCTACGGATTATGGCTCGGAGGAACCCTGACAGCAACGCCACCATGTTGAATAGTGCTTTTCGTGCAGCCACAGGACGCCACGTTACGACTCAAACTGTGTGCAATAGGTTGCATGATGGGCAACTTCACTCCAGACGTGCATGGCGAGATCCACTTTTTCAACCACGACACCATGCAGCGCGGTGCAGATGGGCCCAAAAACATGCTGAATGGACCGCTCAGTATTGACATCACGTTCTCTTCAAATGGTTCAAATGGCTCTGAGCACTATGGGACTTAACATCTCAGGTCATCAGTCCCCTAGAACTTAGAACTACTTAATCCTAACTAACCTAAGGACATCACACACCTCCATGCCCGAGACAGGATTCGAACCTGCGACCGTAATGGTCGCGCGGTTCCAAACTGTAGCGCCTAGAACCGCTCGGCCACTCCGGCCGGCTACGTTCTCTTCACAGATTGGTGTAAGTTATGCCTTCAACCAGACAATCGTCGGAGACGTGTTTTGAGGCAACTCGGTCAGACTGAACGCCTTATACACACTGTCCAAAGAGTGCAGCAAGGTGGAGGTTCGCTGCTGTTTTGTGGTGGCATTATGTGGGGCTGACGTACGCCGCTGGTGGTCATGGAAGGCGCCGTAACGGTTGTGCGATACGTGAATGCTCTCCTCCGATCGATAGTGCAACCATATCGGCAGCATACTGGCAAGGCATTCGTCTTGACGGACAACAATTCGCGCCCCCATCGTGCGCAACTTGTGAATGACTTCCTTCAGGATAACGACATCGCTCGACTACAGTGGCCAGCATGTTCTCCAGACATGAACCCTATCGAACATGCCCGTGATAGATTGAAAAGTGCCGTTTATGGACGGCGTGACGCACCAACCACTCTGAGGGATCTACGCCGAATCGCCGTTCAGGAGTGGGAGAATCTGGACTGTTATGTCCTAGCCAGTAATGCCAACCGAGCCCGCTGCCAAAAAGGTTGGCAGCATCAAAGTCCGGACGCCGTCCGCATAAGCAGCGCCAGCGAGACAGCAAATCGCCGCAAGTCTGCGCGCGCCACCGCGGTCTTCTGGCTTCTTAAGCGCTGGAGTCGCGAGCGCTAGGACAGTTCTGTATTCGCCGCTCAGTTGTATACTCGCCACCGATTTGTGTACTTGCTAGTCAGTTGTGTGTTCATCGCAGCAGAGTTGTTGTTTGTCGTCAGCCGACGCTGACCTAGCCGCTCCGACTCGAACTAGACAGATTTCTGTAGACACCGAGTTCACTACTGTGTTTCTGTATCTTCATGAATAAAGATAAGTACCGACTTATTTAATCAGAGTGTTTGGGGTTTCATATTTCTGGTTACTATTCCAGCGGACCGGTCGGCCCGCTATTAAAAGTGTGGCGGTGACTTCGTAAGCCATTTCTACAGCCAAGTGTTTGTCGCTACGAACACCGTCACAAAACTGGCGACGAGGTCTTCCGAACTCGTGTGCAGGGCTGGTTCACCTTGTTTCTGGTTATACTAATTATAGCGATAAAATTTTGGGGGCTGGTTTAATTTGTGTTCACTATATCTGCCGAATTACAACAGTTGATCTTGTTACAGAGTCAGCAAATACAAAGTCTGGTGGAAGCAATCGCCAAACAAGCGGCTAATCCTCCAACACCAAAGGAACAAGCACAGGCAGCACCACAGTTCCGGGCTTTTGATGAATCCAGAGAAGAATGGCAAGAATATTTCGCGCAGTTGCAGGCGCACATGACAGTCTACACAATCACAGGTACTGAGCGGCAGCTTTATTTAATTTCCACTGCAGGCGTGGAAATCTATCGACTCCTTTGTAAGTTGTTCCCGGAATCCCAGCCAGAAGCTTTAGACTATGACGTTGTTGTTAACAAGCTTGCTGAGTATTTCGAGTCGCGAGTTCATGTGGCAGCAGCCAGATTCAAGTTCTTCAGATTAAAGAAACTGCCACATCAATCTAATAAACAGTGGTTAACAGATTTACGGGGCCTCACCCGTCAGTGCCGATTTAATTGTGTGTTTGGAGCTTCCTACAGTGATGTCATGTTACGAGACGCTATTACGCAAAACATTGCAGATTCTCGTATTCGTGCTGCTATCTTAAAGTTGCTTGACCCGTCTTTAGAGACTGTGATGAACATCATTGAAGCCCAAGATACTTTTGACTATGCTGAGTGTGAATTAGATCAGCCATGTATTTCTCAAATTGCCTGTGCTAAGCAAGTTATGTCACGCACGCGGCCCCACCGGCAGAGTCAGACTGTAAACACTAGCCGGCCGCGGCGTGTTACACACATTCGTCAGCCGCGTGTGCAAAATGATAGAGTTAAGTCTTGCTCTAAGTGTGTTCTTGCACATCCTCGTGAACGTTGCCCGTTAAGAAACGCGGTTTGTCACTTTTGTCAAAGGAAAGGACACATCCAGACTGTTTGTTTGCGTAAACGCAAGAACAATTCTAGTGCTGCCCAGCCCATGGATATTCATGTTCTTCAAAGCCAGCCCGCCCAGAAGGTCGCGTTTAAAGACTCTTCCACGGTTCGTGTGGGTAATAAACTTGTTCGCAATAAGCCACCCACCCAGCCCTCTGCTATGCGACCCAAGCGTAATTCAAACGCTGTAACAAGTAATGTACAGGCTGCAAGTGAAGCGGGAGTTGTTGTTCCACCCGCCCAACCCACGAGTTGTCGTAAACAGCGAACACGCGCTAAACGCGCTGATTTTGTGTCTTCCGCCTCCACTGCACCGATCCAGAGACAGGGTAATAAACTATTTGTTAAGCTACGCATCCAGGATAAGACCTTCAATTTTCAATTAGACACTGGTGCGTCTGTGACTCTCATAAATAGTGCTACGTATGCGGCTATCGGCCGCCCTAAACTTTCAGCGGCAAAACATTCTTTGGCTACTTATAGTGGAGAACGAATTCCTGTGTTAGGTGTATGTAGCGTGCCAGCCACATTCCGTGGCAATACCAAAACAGTTTCATTCACAGTGCTCCGCGCTACAGACAGTGTAAACATTTTCGGATTAGACTGTTTTGACTTGTTTGGCCTGTCTATCCAAGACAATGTGTTGCAAATTAATTCTGTTGTTGTTCCTCAAGACAGCATAACCGATTTGTGTAAACGATACAGTGACATATTTAAAGACGAACTAGGTTGTGCTGAGAACTTTGCCGCTCATATTACGTTAAAAGATAATGCTCAGCCTCGATTTTGTCGTGCTCGTCCAGTGCCTCACGCCCTCCGGGCACCTGTAGAAGATGAACTTCGTCGTTGGCAAAACAACGGTGTTATTCAACCCGTTTCAGCGAGCCAGTGGGCTTCTCCCTTAGTTATTATCAAGAAACCGTCTGGCAAGTTACGTTTGTGTGCTGATTTTAAGTCGACAGTTAATCCTCAGACTGTCATTGATTCTTTTCCTTTGCCTAGACCGGACGAGCTGATGGATAAGTTAGGGGAAGCTCGTTTCTTTTCCAAAATTGATCTCCGTGAAGCATATTTGCAATTGCCCCTCGACGAGCAAACACAACAGTATTTTGTCATAAACACGTCGTTGGGGTTGTTCCGTTTTCTGCGTTTGCCTTTTGGTTGTGCGTCAGCTCCAGCTGTTTTTCAGCGTTTTTTGTCCCAACTTCTGGCTAATGTGCCATCGTGTTGCAACTATTTAGACGATATTGTTGTGTCCGGTCGGACGCCTGCTGAACATTTCCGTAATTTGGAGTGTTTGTTTAAAGTGTTGTCTCAGGCAGGCCTACGTTGCAACATCGATAAATGTTCATTTTTCCTTACGGAGCTGGAGTATCTGGGACATGTTATTAATGCTCAAGGCATTCATCCCTCCCAGTCACATTTAGCAGCTATTCGTGATTTGCCCGCCCCTCGCAATCTGCATGAATTGCAAGCAGTTCTTGGCAAATTGACATATTATATTAGGTTTATACCTAATGCATCACAGATTGCTGCACCGTTGCATCGTCTCCGCCGTAAGAATGTTCCGTTTGTGTGGTCAGCTGATTGCCAATCAGCCTTTCAGCAGCTTAAAGAGGCTTTATTGAATGATCGTTGTCTGGTCCATTACGACCCTAACAAGCCTCTGGTGTTAGCTTGTGATGCCTCTTCTTTCGGCCTCGGTGCTGTGTTGTCTCACCGAGTCGGTAACACCGAACGTCCTATTGCGTTCGCATCTAAATTGCTAAACAAAGCTCAGTGTAATTATAGCCAATTGGACAAGGAAGCGTTGGCTATTGAGTTCGGTGTCACAAAATTCCATCACTACCTCTATGGTAGACCATTCTATTTAGTAACAGATCACAAGCCCCTGACGTCACTGTTTCATCCGTCTAAACCAGTTCCTCAGCGGACAGCTCAGAGACTACAACGTTGGGCTCTTTTGTTATCACAATACCAGTATGAGATACTGTATCGCCCTACAGCTCAGCATGCAAACGCTGACGCGCTTTCTAGATTGCCGATTGCTGCGGATGATGTCTTCGATTCCTCTGACGAATCTTGCCATCAGATTGACGCAGATGAGCATCAATCCCTCCGGGATTTTCCGATTGATTATCGTCAGGTGGCACGTGAGACAGCTACGGATCCTCATCTGAGTTTACTATTACGTTTTGTTCAACGTGGTTGGCCGTCCAAGGCAAAGGACATATCGGATCCTGTGGTTCGTCGCTATTATCCGCAACGTCATCTGTTGTCTGTTTCGCACGGAGTTTTGCTGTTACGCACCGAGAATGACCAGCTTCGTGTAGTGGTTCCCCAAGTGCTCCAATCCAAGGTCCTCGACTTGTTGCATCAAGGTCATTGGGGAGTGGTCCGCACCAAGCAGCTTGCCCGCCGTCATTGTACATGGATCGGCATTGATAAGCAGATTACGCAGATGTCTACAGATTGTTCGACGTGTGCCGAACACCAAGCTGCTCCACCTCAACGCTATTTTGAGTGGGCACGCCCTGCCGGTCCCTGGCAGCGAGTACATATTGATTTCGCTGGTCCATATTGGAATTCTCGTTGGCTCATCGTGATAGATGCATTTAGTAATTTTCCGTTTGTTGTGCCCATGCAGTCTACAACGTCTGCACAAACTATACAGGCGTTGACTTCAATTTTTTGTATTGAGGGTCTTCCAGAAGTTTTAGTGTCTGACAATGGTCCACAATTTACCTCTGCTGAATTTGAAAGTTTTTGTTCTGCCAATGGCATTCGCCATGTTCTTACTCCGCCGTTCCACCCTCAATCGAATGGTGCAGCGGAACGTTTTGTACGCACATTCAAGGATCATATGGACCGCCTTCGTGCTACGCACTCTCGTCAGCAGGCCCTCATCACGTTCCTGTCGTCGTACCGGACCACGCCACGCGACGGCCCTTCGCCTGCGGAGCTTCTCCACGGCCGTCGTCATCGCACCCTACTACGGTTGTTGCACCCCCCGGATCGACCCGCCGCTTCTGAGCATCGCACGCGTTTTCAGCGCAACGACGCCGTTTTTTTCAGAGTTTATCACGGTCGCCGTCGTTGGGAACGTGGTACCGTGATAAGTGTCCAGGGTCGCGGTTTTTATACTGTTCAAGGTGCTACTGGGGTGCACAGGAGGCATCAGAACCAGTTGCGCCGCGCTGGCCGCCCGGATTCTGCCGCTCGTTCTTTGTCCACAGATTTGGTCCGCGGCGGGTTCCAGCCGCGCCTTCCGACTTCGCTGCCGCCCCCGGGGCAGCAGCAGCAGCAGCCGTCGCCGCTACCACGCCGACAGCCCGTCCCGTTGATGCCTCCCGCGCAGCTTCCTCCGGGAGCGCCCCAGGTGGTCGCTCCGGCGCCTGCGGTCCCTCTTCAGTCGCCACCGCCTTCGGAGCTGATGGACGTCGACCCCTCAGCCGGGCCGCCGTCCCAAGCGGTGGCTGTGCAGCCTGTCCTGCAGCCGCTTTCCTTGGGCACCCCCAAGGAGTCTGACACCGCAGCGCCTTGTCCGGCGCCCACTCAGCAGCCGTCGACGCAGCGTCAGGAGACGCTGCCTCTCTTCGTGGGTCCCGACGCCCCGTCGCGTCCAGTACCAGAAGCTGCGCCCGTGGTCACAGGCGTGCACCCTGACCTCGGTTTTCAGTCGGTGTTTCCCGGGGCCCCGCGCAGCCAATGCTGGGGTGCGGACCGGGGACTGCCACCGACAACAGTCTCCGCCCCGGTCTCTTCTGCTACGCCTGCGGCCAGACCCCTCCCCCGCCGTCGACGCGTCGCCACGTCATTATTCAACGACGGTGCGGCGATTTGGGGGGGAGGAGTGTTATGTCCTAGCCAGTAATGCCAACCGAGCCCGCTGCCAAAAAGGTTGGCAGCATCAAAGTCCGGACGCCGTCCGCATAAGCAGCGCCAGCGAGACAGCAAATCGCCGCAAGTCTGCGCGCGCCACCGCGGTCTTCTGGCTTCTTAAGCGCTGGAGTCGCGAGCGCTAGGACAGTTCTGTATTCGCCGCTCAGTTGTATACTCGCCACCGATTTGTGTACTTGCTAGTCAGTTGTGTGTTCATCGCAGCAGAGTTGTTGTTTGTCGTCAGCCGACGCTGACCTAGCCGCTCCGACTCGAACTAGACAGATTTCTGTAGACACCGAGTTCACTACCGTGTTTCTGTATCTTCATGAATAAAGATAAGTACCGACTTATTTAATCAGAGTGTTTGGGGTTTCATCTTTCTGTTTACTGTTCCAGCGGACCGGTCGGCCCGCTATTAAAAGTGTGGCGGTGACTTCGTAAGCCATTTCTACAGCCAAGTGTTTGTCGCTACGAACACCGCCACAAAATGGACCAACAGTGCCTTGATAAACATGTGGATAGTATGCCACTACGAGTAGTGGCATACATAAATGTAAGAGGACGTGCTACTGGGTATTAGAGGTAGCGGTGTGTACAGCAATCTGGACCACCACCTCTGAAGGTCTCGCTGTATGGTGGTACAACATGTAATGTGTGGTTTTCATGAGCAATAGAAAGGGCAGAAATGATGTTTATGTTGATCTCTATTCCAGTTTTCTGTACAGGTCCCGGAACTCTTGGAACCGAGGTCATGCAAAACTTTTTTAGATGTGTATATTTTTATCACTGGTGGAGCACTAAATTAGTGAGAAGAGGAAGGAATTTCGAGTAGTTTGGTTACAATATTTTGTTTATAATTACACTTACAATTTGATCTAAACTTAATCGTTGTTGTTGTTGTTGTGGTCTTCAGTCCTGAGACTGGTTTGATGCAGCTCTCCATGCTACTCTATCCTGTGCAAGCTTTTTCATCTCCCAGTACCTACTGCAACCTACATCCTTCTGAATCTGCTTAGTGTATTCATCTCTTGGTCTCCCTCTACGATTTTTACCCTCCACGCTGCCCTCCAACACTAAATTGGTGATCCCTTGATGCCTCAGAACATGTCCTACCAACCGATCCCTTCTTCTGGTCAAGTTGTGCCACAAACTTCTCTTCTCCCCAATCCTATTCAATACTTCCTCATTAGTTATGTGATCTACCCATCTAATCTTCAGCATTCTTCTGTAGCACCACATTTCGAAAGCTTCTATTCTCTTCTTGTCCAAACTATTTATCGTCCATGTTTCACTTCCATACATGGCTACACTCCATACGAATACTTTCAGAAATGACTTCCTGACACTTAAATCAATACTGGATGTTAACAAATTTCTCTTCTTCAGAAACGCTTTCCTTGCCATTGCCAGCCTACATTTTATATCCTCTCTACTTCGACCATCATCAGTTATTTTGCTCCCCAAATAGCAAAACTCCTTTACTACTTTAAGTGCCTCATTTCCTAATCTAATTCCCTCAGCATCACCCGACTTAATTAGACTACATTCCATTATCCTTGTTTTGCTTTTGTTGATGTTCATCTTATATCCTCCTTTCAAGACACTGTCCATTCCATTCAACTGCTCTTCCAAGTCCTTTGCTGTCTCTGACAGAATTACAATGTCATCGGCGAACCTCAAAGTTTTTATTGCTTCTCCATGAATTTTAATACCTACTCCGAATTTTTGTTTTGTTTCCTTTACTGCTTGCTCAATATACAGATTGAACAACATCGGGGAGAGGCTACAACCCTGTCTTACTCCCTTCCCAACCACTGCTTCCCTTTCATGTCCCTCGACTCTTATAACTGCCATTTGGTTTCTGTACAAATTGTAAATAGCCTTTCGCTCCCTGTATTTTACCCCTGCCACCTTTAGAATTTGAAAGAGAGTATTCCAGTCAACATTGTCAAAAGCTTTCTCACAAGTCTACAAATGCTAGAAACGTAGGTTTGCCTTTCCTTAATCTTTCTTCTAAGATAAGTCGTAAGGTCAGTATTGCCTCACGTGTTCCAGTGTTTCTACGGAATCCAAACTGATCTTCCCCGAGGTTGGCTTCTACTAGTTTTTCCATTCGTCTGTAAAGAATTCGTGTTAGTATTTTGCAGCTGTGACTTATTAAGCTGATAGTTCGGTAATTTTCACATCTGTCAACACCTGCTTTCTTTGGGATTGGAATTATTATATTCTTCTTGAAGTCTGAGGGTATTCACTACACGTCTTGTACGCTTTGGTCGATAGTCACTACCTAGCCGCTGTTGCTATTCGTGCAGTTAATAACACTTAATCGCTGGCGGAAATTTTTTATCGCTTTTTAAATATATATGTAGAGTATTTTCCATCGGTCACGATCTCGTCGTCAGAAAAACGACGTCGTAAGAAGGCATTTAATTCCCGGCGCCCGGCAATCGGAGTTACGTAAGCGCCTGCCGAGGGTCGCGCCGGAACAGGTTGGCGCTCTGGCGGTCTCTCCACCCTGCCTGTTAGCACTGCCCAACAGCCGCTCCGAGAACCTCGTCACCATTGCAGCGAGCATTCGCGATTCGTCTATACGGGCGACCTGTCTGAGGGGTACAATGTCATGTACACAGGGTGAATCGCTTAAAAACGTGCACCCGTTTTATTGCGTCAGCGTTTCGAGATGCCACACGAAACTGATTACGTCACTGTTGCAGAACCACAGAAAAGAGCACGCCATATATAAAAGAACGCAAGATCTCCTAGACCCGCTGGGATGTACAGATACTCGAAACTTTTCGCGGACTTCATTGACACGTGGTTTTGATATGTTCCGAAACGAAACACTGTCTCGAAATCTGGCAGAAAATCCAAAGAGAGTCTAGTCTATGTAAAGTATACCAGCGGCAAGACGCAATCAGTACCTTAACCGCGTGGTGGCAACACCTCTGGAGCGGAGTTACGAAACACAATATTCCGAAAGTCCTTCACCAAAGAAGGTACAGTAGGTTTTCCAGAATTCGAATCAAGTAACGACCCAACTTAAAACATTTGCTAAAGGCAAGACTTCCGATCCAGGCTGCATAACAAGTAGTTTCCTTTCAGAGTAAGATGAAGAAATATCCCCATTTTTACAAACACACAAAACCAATTGCTCGGCGAACAATCCGTACCACATAGGTCACACCAATACACAAGAAAGGAAATAGAAGTATTCCGCTAAGTTATTGACTTATATCATTAAGATCGATCTGTAGTAGCATGCTGTTATCATATACTGTGTTACAACAACATTAAATACCTCAAAGAAAACCACCGATTGAGACACGACAAGCACAGATTCAGAAAATATCGTTCTTGTGAAACATCACTAGCTAATTATTCGAATGAAGTAATGAGTGCTATCTACAAGGGTCTCTAGTTGATTCCATGTTTCTAGATATCCAAAAGATTTTTGATAGCATTCCTCACAGACGGCTCCTAATCAGATTGCGTATGGAGAATCGTCTGAGTTGTGCGACCGTATTCGTGGTTTCCTGCCACAAAAGTCACAGTTCTTAGTAACTGAAGGGAAGCCATCTTGTCGAACCGAAGTGATACCTGGAGTTCGCAAGTATTATAGGCCATCTGGTGTTCTTAATGCATATACTCGTAAATGATTTAAGACAATATCTGAGCCGCCCTCTTAGCTTGGTAGCAGATGATGCTGTCGTCAATCACCTTGTTAAGTCATATATGAAGCTCAAAACGAAATACAAAATGATTTAGAAAATATATCTGCGTGGTGTGGAAAGAGGAAACTGACTCTGCCGCGATGGTTTAGCCGAGCGGTCTTAGGCGCTGCAGTCATGGACTGTGCGGCTGGTCCCGGTGGAGGTTCGAGTCCTCCCTCGGGCATGGGTGTGTGTGTTTGTCCTTAGGATAATTAAGGTTAAGTAGTGTGTAAGCTTAGGGACTGATGACCTTAGCAGTTAAGTCCCATACGATTTCACACACATTTGAACATTTTGAAATTGACTCTGAAAACAAAAAGCATGAGGTCAATCACATGAGTACTAAAACATTCAGTTAAATTTCGGTTACATTATAAATAACAAAAATTTAAAGACTGTCGAATAAACTAAGTACTTGGTGTTTCCAATTACAAACACCTTAAATTCGAGTCATCGTATAGAAAGGGTTGTGCGGAAGACAAAACAAAGACTGCGTTGTACTAGCGAAACACTTACGAGATTCAATGAATCTACTAAAGAGGCTGCGTACACTGTACGTATATGTCTTTCTGGGGCACTGCTGTGCAGTAGGGATTCTGTACTAGATAGAGTTGACGGAGGACATCGAAAAAGCTCAAATATGGGTAGCTAGTTTCATATTATTGCGAATTAGGTGAGTGTATGTAACGGATATCATCATGGAGTTGCGGTGATAATCATTTTAAAAAATGTATTTTTCGTTGCGGCGAGATCTGTTCATGAAATTTCGATCACCAACTTTCTCCTCTGAATGCCAAAATATTTTGTTGACTCCCATCTACATACGAAGAAACGAACATTGTAGTAAAATGAGAAGGATCACAGTTTACACGAAGAAATGAAGGAATGTTATTCGAGAAGGGAGCGGTCGAGAAATAATCTGCCCAAACACTGAAGTGTGAATTGCGGAATAATTATGTAGACGTAGTATAGATATCGAAACAATTGATAGAACGCAGACGGCGTACATAATTTTGTTGCGTGGATAATACCTTCTTAACTGCTGTAGTAATCGAAATATTGAAGGAAGCACGGTATTTTTAAATGCAGAGATGTCCTTTGCAACGTCATTCGAAAGCTCTTGAAAAGACAAGTACAGTGATGTAACTTTTGTTAATGTAGGCGTTGACAATGTTTGCAAAAATATCCGAGAAATGAGCTAAAAGAGAAAGAAAACGCGAAACACTAGAGGCAAAAAGGTATAAAATCGTGGATCGCTAATTCCTGACGTGTTTGTGTCTAACAAGAACTCAGTAAAGGGTTTCTACCGCTCTTCAAGGGTACTGACTGGCTTTACTAGAAGGACAGGGAGAGATACCGCACAACAAACTTACAGGGTGGCGCACGAAATGATCCAACATTTGTTTCTATAAAAAGATATTCTGCAAATGACGTGTAATATATGACAACATCATGTTTACCAACTTCTTCAACACGAACTTCTATGTTTTGAATTACTCGCCGACATGTACACTCGATTATCTCGTTCACCCCTCAGTTATTAGAACTTGCATTTCCATCACTGTACGAACTGGGTTATTTTGGGAATCAGCCTTACGCAAACACAATTAGTTTATTTTTATATTTCCCGAGCCATGTTTCGACACCAATGCCTCATCTGCTGTGGGTTAAATTTTTTATTTTCTGTTAAGTATAATATCACATTTGTAATAATTTAACTACTGCAGGCCTAAAAAATACAATATTTGCAATTTATACATATAGCCAACAAACGGCCAGTCGGTGCACTTAACCACTGACATCCAGACCTCCAGATGTCAGACGCCCAGGTCGGTACCAAACGTTGCATATCAACCAAAACTCCGATTTAATTCGTACTGTGTGCTATCGTCCCGCAGAACGTGCGTATACGTTAATTAAAAGTAACATTAGAACTACGGAGCACTATATTTAAACAGTTTATTTTACACACGTAAAATTAATGTATTCAATTTAGTTACGATTTCGACTCTTGTAAGTCAAAAGGTGCTGGTAAAAAAAGACAGTATACGAGGAAATTTAATATGAAAGTGTACCAAAAGAGTTGGATCCGCAGATATGATGTTCAAATGGCACTTTTTCGCTTTCCATGTTTGTTATTCAGGAACGATGATGCATGGGGTACAGGGGGGAGTGAGAGATCTAGGACATATTTTGTGCATAAACAAAGTAACATATAAACAACATAATTGACCTTAGAGTACTAAGAAAAAATAATATTGGAACAATATTAAATCACGCCTATCTTGACCACATGGTGAAATACAGTCTGTTTACTTTGTAATATTGTAGCACATTGGTAAAATTTTGCACGAGCTGCCACTGGCACAGGCCACCACTTTTCTGGTATTTCTATTCAAAAATTAGGCTACATTCAGGGGAGACAGTACTGTCAACTTTCACAACGTTCACTTGTGGGCTACGGAGAACCCCGAGACGTGGTGGCAGCTTCAGTGTGTCGCGGGGAATCATTGGCAGCCGCCTCGTGGGACCAGTCATCCTTCCACAACGCTTCACATGCAAGGCATATCTGCCTCCCCTGCTGGAAGAAGTGCCCATTGTGGTACGAAGGATAATGTGGCTACTACATTATGGTGCTCAATCTCATTGTAACTCACCACTTCCCTGGAATCTTATTGACTGAATTAGAATTGTCTTCAGTGATGAGTCCCGTTTCGAACTGGGCTCCGCTGACTAGCAAAGACTTGTCTTGAGACGCACCGGACAGCGATCGGATACCAATGTCACCCGCCATACGACCCGAAACCAGGAATAATGGTCTCGGATGCCATTTTATTTCATTTCAAAGCAAGACCCCTTTGATTGGCATTCGCGGCACCTTTATAGCACAGCTGTACGTCGTCGATATTCTACGCTCTGTTATATTCCCCCTCATGGCAAGCCATCCTGGGCCTACATTTCAGCAAGATAACGCCCTCCGCAAACGGCGAGAGTTTCTACTACATGTCCTCTTGCTTGCGAAACCCTATCTTGGCCAACGAGGTCGCCATATCTCTCGCTAACTGAGAATGTTTGGAGCATTATTTGCAGGTCCCTCCAGCCAGCTCGCGATTCTGACAATCTAACGCGTCTGTTTGATATTATTCAGCACGATATCCCACAAGAGGACAGCCAACAACTCAGTGGCAAGCCGAATAACTTTCTGCATAAGAGCCACAGGTGGAACAAAACGTTTTTGACTGGCTCAATTTGTGAAGCTCTTTGTTCTCAATAAATCTTCCAGTTTTTCTGAAGTTGTAATCATTTGTTTGTATATGTACGTCACATCTACATATTTCCGTACGATTCGGATATTTCATTCGTGGTGCTTCTTTTTTTAAATCTTGGAATGTATTTTTGTTAATACGGCTCCGTCAAGTCTACTTACTTCTGATGTCAAATGCTTGGTGGGAAGCCACGCGGTTAAAGGCGCTTCAGTCTGGAACCACGCGACCGCTACGGTCGCAGGTTCGAATCCTGCCTCGGGCGTGGATGTGTGTGATGTCCTTAGGTTAGTTAGGTTTAAGTAGTTCTAAGTTATAGGGGACTGATGACCTCAGATGTTAAGTCCCATAGTGCTCAGAGCCATTTGAACCTTGGTGGGAAATTTTGACAGCAATGAATACCAGAATGAATCTGTCACTTTCCAGCGGAGTATTCGCTGTTTTGAAATTTCCTGACAGATTATAACTGAGTGCCGGACTGGGATTCGAACCTGATATTTTAGTTTTTTGTCGCCAGTTGCTCTACCGGCTGAGCTATCCAAGCACGTTTCACGACCCGACCTCACAGCTCTACTTTTGCGGTTGTGTACAAGGTCTAATTGTTCCACTGAGAGGGACATAACTCTGGTATGAATTCAACCACATGGCGCTAGCGTCGTTTAGTAGTTGGAACGTTAGTTCCGGCGTAGTTTGGCAGGCACCCCGGTTAGGCGCGCCGTGCCGTTGGTGTGTCGCAATTACGGAGGCCGCACGGCCGCTAGCGGGCCGCGCAGGTTTCACCGGAAGAGCGACAGATACGGCCTGCGAAACGCGACGCGTGTCCGCCGGCGGCGCATGTCGGCGCGGGCCGCTATCGCCGCGAGGTCGCCAGATAGCCCCGGCTCGACGCCGCCCCGTCGAACAACTGCGCCATCCAGTCCTGCAGGACAACTGCGCATTTCAGAACTACACTACTGGCCATTAAAATTGCTACACCAAGAAGAAATGCAGATGATAAACGGGTATTCATTGGACAAATATATTATACTAGAACTGACATGTGATTACATTTTCACGCAATTTTGGTGCATAGATCCTGAGAAATCAGTACCCAGAGCAACCACCTCTGGCCGTAATAACGGCCTTGATACGCCTGGGCATTGAGTCAAACAGAGCTTGGATGTCGTGTACATGTACAGATGCCCATGCAGCTTTAACACGATACCAAGAGTAGTGACTGGCGTATTGTGACGATCCAGTTGCTCGGCCACCATTGACCAGACGTTTTCATTTGGTGAGAGATCTGGAGAATGAGCTGGCCAGGGCAGCAGTCGAACATTTTCTGTATCCAGAAAGGCCCGTACAGGACCTGCAACATGCGGCCGTGCATTATCCTGCTGAAATGTAGGGTTTCGCAGGGATCGAATGAAGGGTAGAGCCACGGGTCGTAACACATCTGAAATGTAACGCCCACTGTTTAAAGTGCCGTCAGTGCGAACAAGAGGTGACCGAGACGTGTAACCAACGGCACCCCATACCATCACGCCAGGTGATACGCCAGTATGGCGATGACGAATACACGCTTCCAATGTGCGTTCACCGCGATGTAGCCAAACACTGATGCGACCATCATGATGCTGTAAACAGAACCTGGATTCATCCGAAAAAATGACGTTTTGCCATTCGTGCACCCAGGTTCGTCGTTGAGTACACCATCGTAGGCGCTTCTGTCTGTGAAGCAGCGTCAAGGGTAACTGCAGCCACGGTCTCCGAACTGTTCGTGCAGATGGTTGTTGTCTTGCAAACGTCCCCATCTGTTGACTCAGGGATCGAGACGTGGCTGCACGATCCGTTACAGCCATGCGGATAAGATGCCTGTCATCTCGACTGCTAGTGATACGAGGCCGTTGGGATCCGGCACGGCGTTTCGTATTACCCTCCTGAACCCACCGATTTCATATTCTGCTAACAGTCATTGGATCTCGACCAACGCGAGCAGCAATGTCGCGATACGATAAACCGCAATCGCGATAGGCTACAATCCGACCTTTATGATAGTCGGAAACGTGATGGTACGCATTTCTCCTCCTTACGTAGGCATCACAACAACGTTTCACCAGGCAACGCTGGTCAACTTCTGTTTGCGTATGAGAAATCGGTTGGAAACTTTCCTCATGTCATCACGTTGTAGGTGTCACCACCGGCGCCAATCTTGTGGTAATGCTCTGAAATGCTAATCATTTGCATATCACAGCATGTTCTTCCTGTCGGTTAAATTTCGCGTCTGTAGCACGTTATCTTCGTGGTCTAGCAATTTTAATGGCCGGTAGTGTACTTCAGCACCAGTACAGCTATCGACTCGCTGTTTCTTTCTCCTTAGCAAGCCTTGTCAAGAGAGGAGAGTGAGACCGTACAATATTTTACAAAACTAATATTTGTATCAGTCTTTGCTTGCAACGGTTTTCATATTTTCTTTGATTACTGGTTCGATCAGTTTTGATCAGATTGGTCTGTGTTATTATAACGGTACATAAGACATAAAATTTTTTAGCCAGGGCTGGAGCATCGGGAAATATAAAACATTTTGAAACTGAGAGACAGACGACTGTACGAATCCCGTACGATGAGGCCAACGCCACGGAGAGGTTTATTAATACAGCTGATCTGAAGGTGGCCGTAATCGAGCAGAACTAATAATCAAATCTTATATATATTATAAATCGAAAGTTTATGTGTGTGTTTGTGTATGAGTATGTTTGTTATTCGTTCACGCTCAAAGGGCTGTACGGATTTGGATGAAATTTGAAACGCAGATAGCTTATAACCTGAATTATCACATAGGTACCTTACTTTTACCTATCTATTAAAGGGGTGGATGTGGGAAAGAAGTGTAGCTTACCGCGTGCGAGTACTCAAACTTCAGTCATCCCGTATTTGTGAATGAGAGCAGTTAGTGACTTACAACAAACTTTACACATAACATCAAACGTTTACAAAGCTTATTCTCGCTGACAACCCACACAAAATGATGAAAGGAAAGAAAATTTATCGCATACTACATTTTCACTGTTCATGCAGTAAAACCGTCACATGAAGCATGAAGTTTTAATTTATTACTTCTAAATTATTAACTGTATTCGCGACACATTTTGTAGACAGTATTCACATCTACCATTAGGTGCACCAGCAAAATTATATCACGTGGTTCAGAAGATGTTGTTGTTGTTGTTGTTGTTGTTGTTGTGGTCTTCAGTCCTGAGACTGGTTTGATGCAGCTCTCCATGCTACTCTATCCTGTGCAAGCTTCTTCATCTCCCAGTACCTACTGCAACCTATATCCTTCTGAATCTGCTTAGTGTATTCATCTCTTGGCCTCCCTCTACGATTTTTACCCTCCACGCTGCCCTCCAATGCTAAATTTGTGATCCCTTGATGCCTCAAAACATGTCCTACCAACCGATCCCTTCTTCTAGTCAAGTTGTGCCACAAACTTCTCTTCTCCCCAATCCTATTCAATACCTCCTCATTAGTTATGTGATCTACCCACCTTATCTTCAGCATTCTTCTGTAGCACCACATTTCGAAAGCTTCTATTCTCTTCTTGTCCATACTAGTTATCGTCCATGTTTCACTTCCATACATGGCTACACTCCATACAAATACTTTCAGAAACGACTTCCTGACACTTAAATCTATACTCGATGTTAACAAATTCCTCTTCTTCAGAAACGATTTCCTTGCCATTGCCAGTCTACATTTTATATCCTCTCTACTTCGACCATCATCAGTTATTTTACTCCCTAAATAGCAAAAGTAAGAACGATTGGTCCCGAAATGGAAACCACAGGAAAAATCAGAATTGTTTTATTTGCAACAGTTAGTTATGCCTTCCAGCTAGTCTACATAGTCGACGCTTCGACTTGGACATCTGTCGCAGCGCTGCACCAATTTTGCAATACCCTCGTGCCCCCCCATGAACCATGGACCTTGCCGTTGGTGGGGAGGCTTGCGTGCCTCAGCGATACAGATGGCCGTACCGTAGGCGCAACCACAATGGAGGGGTATCTGTTGAGAGGCCAGACAAACATGTGGTTCCTGAAGAGGGGCAGCAGCCTTTTCAGTAGTTGCAGGGGCAACAGTCTGGATGATTGACTGATCTGGCCTTGTAACATTAACCAAAACGGCCTTGCTGTGCTGGTACTGCAAACGGCTGAAAGCAAGGGGAAACTACAGCCGTTCAGAAGATATGACATCATAAACACTGAGATGTGTCAAAAACTGCCGCGCCATGTATGTCGTATAAATTTATTACTTTTGCTGCTAATTATATTCGCAGCACAATCCGCAGACAGTATCCGCATTTGTTGCTGAATGTGCCCACAAAAACGTATCATTGTAAGACTCATAGTTCAGGAGATATGTCGTCAAATACACGATGCATGAAAAACTATCGCATCATGCATGATTTTTTTGTTTTAGTACTTCCTGCTACTAACTCTATTCACAACATATTTCACAGACAATAGCCACGTGTACCACTGGACGTACCTGCAAAATTACATCACTGTACGACACATAGTTCAGCTCCGCGAAAATGAAACTCCAGGGCCACATTCGCTAGAGGTACACGTGAAATACGTGTACAAAAACGTGTGAAATATATTAAACACGAGGGCTATTTGGAAAGTAAGAACGATTGGTCCCGAAATGGAAACCACAGGAAAAATCAGAATTGTTTTATTTGCAACAGTTAGCTATGCCTTCCAGCTAGTATACATAGTCGACGCTTCGACTTGGATATCTGTCGCAGCGCTGCACCAATTTTGCAATACCCTCGTGCCTCCTGTGCTTTCGACAATTTTCTACTCCGGACTGCAGTTCGTTGTCTGTGCGAAAATGTTGTCTTCTGAGCAGAGATGAAATTGGGAGGGAGCCAAGTCCGTACTGTAGGATGGGTGATCAAACAGTTCCCGTCGAAACCGCTGCAGGAGCGTCCCCGTTGCTTCTGCAGTGTGCAGCCAAGAACTATCATGAAGAAGGAATTGCATGACACTTACGTTATGTGGGGTTGCACGAAATCAGGCGAAATCTCTTGTCAGGCACCCATACTTGGCGGGAGACGCTATTGTTCTAGGCATCTTTTATGCAGTCACCCTGTGCTCAGAACTGAGCAACGGGATGCTAATTATAGGCTTACTACAGACACTGCCCAACACATCTGTGCAAAGCGTCATCGGATTTTCACTGTGGTTTCCATTTCGCGACCGATAGTTCCTTACTTTCCGAATAACCGTCGTATAGGTGAAATATATTGACATGTGGTTTCGTGAGCAAAGCTATGGGTAAGAAGCTCATACTAAACCCCTGGAACGATTTCAACCAGATTAGGTACACATGTTACTTACTATCTGGAAAGAAACAATATGGGTGTAAGATCCACCATCCTCTTATTATAGAAGGGGCGGTAAGGTGGAGAGAGAAGCGGAGAGGAGGAGATAGAGAGGTTGAAGGAGGAGATGGACACAGCTACAGGGGAGGAAAAATAGGCAGGGAGAGGGGCGAGGAGAAGGTCGACAGAGATTGGGGATGGAGGAGCTCGACAGATGGGGAAGGAAGATGAGCAGAAAGAGGGGAAAGAGGAGGTGGACAGAGAAACGTGAAGGTGGAGATGGACTAATGGAAGATTGGAATAAATACATACCGGGGCATTAAAAAAAAAAATAACAGTTTAACCGCGGTTAACACCGCGGGGAGGAAATACTAAAAAATAAACATTCTTGAGAGCAAAGACTGGTACACATCGTGGAATTTAAAATACTAGAGCGGTGTATTTTCATTGCGACCACGTGATATTTCATCACTGAAGAAGCTCTGTGTGTTGATTTTCTGTTACCATTAAATACTTCGTTCTCTAGTTTAGTGTTCCGATCATGGGACCTTTTATTAACTGTTAGCACACAGTAGACATATAGTTGGCCTAAGTGGTGAAGTAACCGGCGGAGTAACCAGCGTACACAATATGTAATACACACGATTGTCGACGTAAGTACGGTTGTGAAACCCGAGCTCACAGTATGTCCAGCTATGTAAGGAATAGTATGTCTAACATTCATTTCCTGAATCTAATCAGAATTCAGAGAAATTTCTAGTTCAAAATAAAGAACGTTGAATGAAAGCGCAACTGTTCGTGTGTGTGCACGAGAGCGCGCTCCTGTGTGTGTGTGTGTGTGTGTGTGTGTGTGTGTGTGTGTGTGTGTTCGTATGAGGAGGGTACTTCAAATTTCAAGATACATACGCTGTACCACAACTTTACCCCGTCAGTTCCTCCTTTACAATCTCCTACTTACGTTCTGACTCCAGTACAAGTGTCATTGTAAACCTGATAACCGCACAATTGCGTAAACGCAGAAGTAAGCAAGTGGGCAGTTTTAAATTTTATTATCAACCACAGTACCTTCCCCCAGTCGATTACACTGTTGTCTACTATGACGTAACTTAGCATCTATGAATTATCCAAAAAGTGTACTTAGACGGCACTAGACAGGATTTTCGCCACATGTAAGTAACACGGGTTGGCAGAGTACGGCAGTACAGTCGCTTCAATTATGAAAAAGGACTTTGGCATTGCGTTTGATCTTAGAAGACCACAAAAGATGTAAGAAGATGTTTTATGGTAGTTGTTATTTGTTGTAACCAGTGTTCTATTTATTTGCCGTGAACATACGGGTAGCTTCATCAGTTTCTTCCCAAGATGAAGCACAGCAAAGGGCGCGGTAGTAAGACACTGTATTCCCCGTCTGGGCATCCATGTTTAGGTTTTCCGTGGTTTCCTTAAATCGCTTAATATAAATGTCGGGATGTTTCTTTTGAAAAGGACACGGCCGATTTCCTTCACCGTCCCAAGCTTGTGCCCTGTCTGTAACGAGCCTCATCTTCCGTTCTTCCCGCTATTCACACGGCTTCGCCGCTTAAGCTTTGTTTAACAATAGATGACAGCGAGACACACCGAAACAAGGCCTGCTTGTGGAGGTAGCACACACCAATTAAATAGCTACTGTGAAGCTACGCATTTACCACTTCTTGTGTAGAGACTATGACGACAGAAGTCAGGCTCAAAATAATCTAGCAGTGACTTTACCGGAAAGTGAGGTTTCACATGATTTTCGTCGGAGTCTTCGGCTTTTTCTCGCAGGAAAGGACGTAACTTCAAATCGTCGGAGACAGAATATATTCAGTGTCGCTCTGTAAGAAGTCTCTAGGTACATTTGCGTATAAGTGTTTTGATATAATTTCATGAATACACAGTCACGAAGAAGAGTGAAAGTGCTTAACTTTCGAATTCATGGGGATCGGGCCACGAAATTCCTGAAGGGGCCTTATGTAAAGAACTATCGTAATTTTTTCTGTGATTAAAGTGACTTTTATTATGTAAGAGACTGGAAAGGCCTGTTACCTCCGATCGAGACGGAAATAAGCTAACATTCATTTTAAGTGTGAAAACGACATATGAATTGGGAAATGACAGACAGGAAAGAATTGGAGCTATTGTGTACTACTGTAGCACCAAGATGATTACCCTAATGCAGGGTTTCCCAAACTGTTTTCTGCAGTAGTCTGTAGGAAGAGAATAAGTGCTCCGTGAAAACTATTAATAACACGGCGTTTTTTCGACATTTTTTCCTATTTTTTTGAATTTTTTTATGATTTCTGTGTTAATAGTTACAATTTAAAATTGTAGTAATCACTCAATAAAACAAGATTTCCCATTTGTTTAAAAATTGTCTTGGTTTTATTAACCTTTAAAATAAAGTGTTCGATCGAAGTTACCTGGACTCTCAAACTGTTCCCTCAGACGAAAAGTTTGGTAACCCCTGCGTTAATGTTTCAGAAACTATTAAAAAGTAACTGGAAGCAAGGTTTTCTACAAGTTATAGTACACAGAGGTGCTAGTAATTTGGTAATGGTTAATGATTATAAAGTGTCTCGACCGAAATGCTTCCAGAATTCGGGCCGATATTTCGCATATTTACTATTTTTACAAAACGTTTGACTCGAAAATTTAAGCTATTACACATTTCACGATATATCGAATACCATTCCAAGTCTAGATAACTCGTTGACAGTTCGTTTCGGTGTACTGAACTGTTCGTTTTAAGGATGTCTTCGGGTTGTATACTTTTTGACGAACACAGAAAAAATAATTTTATTGCTTTTGTGAACGATATTAAACGATGAGTGTATCTTATCAACTGATTTTATTTTATTTAACGGAACTATTACTGTCGATATCAATGAAATCAATGACCTGAAACTGTATCAATAAAATACATATAGGAACGCTGATCGTGCAACGTGTTGCGACAACTGAGGTTTTGTTCCGTACCAGGATTTTAGGACGGATGACCTGCATCCAATCTGATATATGCAGTATTTTTAATTGTAAAAACACATAAACTGTTACCGAGAGAAGGGAAACAATTGATAAGTAATCATCGTAAACAAAAAAAGAAATCTTCCTTGCTGGGTCAGGATGCAATGCGATCAACCTGCGTGGTGGGGTTTGTAGTTCGTAGCGCTCATGTCCTCCAATCTCTCAAGACAGGAAAAAATATCTCTTCCAGCATTTTGACATATTAAAAAGTAAATTTGCTCATTAGAAGCATCGTAGTGTTCTCATCAAGAATTTTTCACACGAATAGGAACGAAGCTCTGCAAAATTGTACACAATTTCCCCGCTACGTGACGCCTCTCTGGTCCCCAGGAGTGAGGAAGATGTCCAGTGTTTCTGTATCAAATGGAACGCCGGTGAACTGTGGCCGCAGATGCTTCCGGTCAGCGATAATAATGGACTTCTCAGAAAACCACAGAATAGGCACTAGCCGGAAACTTCGACGGTTAGCCGCATCCGCATATCAGCGGTAACAACTTTGTAGCTTGGCAGAAGCTAGTATTCGGACGAGACGTTCCATCTTCGAACTTGTGTGGACGCATAAACGCTAAAAGATATATGCTGGCATGCTACTACGCCCGCGGGCATACCTTCGCAAAGTACCAGGAGAGCTGCCTTGATAAACGCCAGTAACAAGCAACGAGGACCGATTGATGCAATCGATAAGACAAAGTCTCAAACATGACACCAGAATCTAATACATTAACAACCAGGTGGGAGAGAAATCGGTTTCTAACTGATGTGGAAGGAAGAAGTCAGGGCAATAACGTGCAATCCGGAGCTCGCTTCCAACAGGCCAAGCCGCACACTGGTTTTCAGAGGTTTGCTGAGTCACGGCAGCAAGAGCATCGTGATCAGGGTCCCAAATGCAATTTCACACGAGGCCGTACGTTTTATACCAGGGAACAAAACAGTAAAATTATTGCTCGAGATTATTGTGACAAACATATCTTACACGACATACAGGTGTCATTTGCATATATAAACTACATTTGTATATTTAAATACAAGTATTCTTCTCTTCCCCTCGGTTGTAATATGTGAAGTTTTACCTGAAGACTTCTGTATTAAAAACTAAACTCTGGCCGAACAGGCCATGAAAACCCAACGGTATCAACTGGCCGCCGTGCAGTCCTCAGCCCACAGGCGTCTCTGGATTCGGGAATGGAGGAACATGTGGTCAGCACACCGCTCTCCCGGCCATATGTCAGTTTTCGTGACAGGAGTCACTATTTCTCAATCAACGAGCTCTTCCGTTTGCCTCCTAAGGGCTGAGTGCACCACACTTGCCTACGTTAAACTTCGGTGATCTGACGGGAACCGGTGTTGCCACTGCGGCAAGGCAGTTGTAAAACTGCTGTATTGCGTTACAATATGAATGTTATATCTGTAGAAATAATAACTCGTAAAGTAGGACCGTTGAGCAATTGTTGTCACCAAAATGAATATTTTACATTCTGACGTGGTGGTGACAACAGACAGACACCTGTTTAATAGGATTCTTATTTAAAGGTTAAATTACGGTAAGAACAAACTTCCAGTTTTATTCCATGACCCAACAAATTATGTTTCCATATTATACGATTATAAAGTAACTGTACTGATGATGTCGTAGAGAAATTACGCATGTCCCAAAGATGAACGACCAATAGTTGTGAAGAGTGAAGCCTTCTGAGTCGAAGGCGGCATCTCTGGTATTTGTAGACAAATCGGTGTGGCCGTGGCCCTCGTTTGTGTAAGAGCTGTTATTTTGTTATGATAGGTGTAATAAGAGAACAACGAAACGTCGTGAAGATTCATATGAAACTTGGAAAAACTGCAACCGAAACCTAACTTCTACTTAAAGAAGTGTGTAGCGAACACTACCTATCATGTATGCGAGTTTTTGAGTGGATCAAACGTTTCCATGGTGGCCGAGAAGACGTTGAAGATGACTCACGCCCTGGACGCCGTTAAACATAAAAAACTGTTGAAAATATCGAAAAAGTAAGTAATTTGATCCTATATTACCGACGGTTGGGTATTCGATAGATTGCTGAAACTGTAGGAATTGACGAAGAACGCGTTAGTCAAATTTCACATATCCAACTTATCACGAGAGAAGTGTGTGCGAAACTGGTGCCAAAAATTCTCACGATCGAACAAAAAGCAGCTCGTGAAAATGTTTGTACTGAAACTGTGAATACCATTGCAAATGATCTTAATTTCTTGGAGAGCGTGATAACTTGTGACGAATCTTGGCTTTTCACTTATAATCCAGAAACAAAGCGCCAATCCATGCATTCGAGGGGCCCAACATTACCGAGAGCGAAAAAAGCCTGAAATAGCAAATCAAGATTCGAAGCGATGATGATTGTTTTTTTTTTCGAAATTCGTGGAATTGTGTATCTCCACTGGGTTCCTGAAGATAAAAGTTTTAATCAGCATTACTGCTTCGAGATTCTTGCGCAACTCCTTGAGAAAGTGAGAAACAACGAATCTAACTGCGGACGAACAAATCATGGGTTCTGCATTGCGTCAACGCGCCTGGTCACACCGCATCGTGTGTTAAGAGCCTCCTACCGAATTACAGTATCCCAGTGTTAGACCACACACCTTATTCGCCTGACCTATCGCCATGCGACTTTTCTGTATTCCGCAAGATCAAATCTGTTTTAAAAGAAACCAGATTTCAGTCCGTTGAAGCAGTGAAACAAAAAGCGGCACGCTTCATAAAGGAGCTCCCAGAAAAGACTTACATCACTGTTTTCATTAATGGAAAATTTGCGTGGAGCTTATTAGGGCTACAGGGAGGGAGTATATTGAGGGTGATAATAATTAAATATGTATGTTTTTGAAATAAAATGTTTTACAGCATTAATCCCGTTATTTTATATCGACAACTTTTGTTTATGTATCTTGGTACTTTGTGTACATACGCTACCCAGATTTCTTTAACAACGCCTCGAATATCTTGATGTGTGTATAATGGACGGCTATTTTTGACTTAACGCTAGGGCACTGCTTTGTAATTACTTGCATGTTGGTTCGAGCATCATGTGTAATGTTTCAAATATTACATGTTATGAAATAATTAACAATTATTGTTATTTTGCAGAAGCACTTTACGCGGCCTAAGTACTGAATTTACAATCGTCTTTTTTGGGGAGGGGGGGGGGGGGGTATCGGTCCTCTTGACTGGCTTTATGCGGATGGCTAGTACTTTCTCTCCTGTGTCAACCTCGTCTTCTCAGAGTAGCACTTAGAAACAACGTTCTCAATTATTTGTTGTATATATTCCAATTTCTGCCTTCCACTACAGTTTCTATCCTCTACAACTCGCTCTAGCAACATGGAAATTATTCCTTGGTGTCATAACATGTGTCCTATCATACTGTCTTCTTATTTTCAGTCCTTCCCACATATTTTCTTTCCTCGCCGATTGTCTCTCACATTTTATCAGTCCACGCAATTTTCATCTTTCCGTTGCACCACATCCCAAACGTTTCGATTCCCTTCTCTTCCAGCTTTCCTATAGTCCATGCTTCACCTCGATACAACACTGTGCTGCAGACGTTCACTCTCGGATATTTATTCCTCAAATTATGGATAATATTTCATACCAGTAGTCTTGTTCTGACCCAGAATCCCAGTTATGCCTTTGCAAGTCTGCCTTTCTTGCTTTGTCCGTCATATGTTTTTGCTTATAAGGTAGCAGAATTCCTTCACCTCGTCTACTTCATAGTCCCCAGTTTTGACTACCACACACAGAACAGTTACACTTGAGCTTTGTTGTTTCGTAGCTTTTATAGTTGCAGGGGACTTAATTAATCAATTGTGTTAATGGAAATTCCTTGTCATTCTTTATTTTTATTTTAAGCAGTCAGATTGCGTTCTAATACTAGACAGGGCCAACCGGTTACGAGACTTCGTAACCGGTCACACAGCTACTAAAATTATTGCATTTAATTAAGCCCCCATGCAACGTCTATATTAGGAATGCAGGAGCGTGAATAAATTTTGTGGTGAGGGCGAGCAGGAGACGTGTATGCGTTACAAATGGAATATGCAGGTGTAGCAGTAGCTTCCTCGGGATCGATATCGCACATCGTACGGACATTTCCACCTCGAGAAAAGAGAGACGTGCCGCGCTTTTTGGCGGCGGCCGTTTGCAAAGCAGGCACCGCATACAGTACACAGCGGGCGCCGCGGTGGGACGCGCTTTGTCGCGAGAGATAAAATTCACGCCCACCCCCTGGAACAACCGCGCCGTACAATGTGCACAAAACCGTGCTGGCGCTTTTGTGGCGGTCGCAGACACAAACACGGGAGGGCTGGCTGGAATGGGACGCGACGGAAATAGCGCGCCAGCGGGCCGGCTGTCGCGACGCGCAGAGCCGAGCCGTGCGCCGCCTGCGATAGGAGCTCCAGCCGCGCCGGCGCCCGCCGCACCTCCGTCCAAGCCGGGCAATCCACTCTCCAAACACAGACGTTTAATTCGTATACTGACGACTCAACACATTGTGACCACTGCTCACCGCCAGAATGAATGCCGCTTGTAGCATTGCGGGCACGTACACGGCAAAGATATACCGAGATGACGAAAGTCATGGGATAGCGCTGTACACGTATACAGTTGGTGATAGTATAGCGAACACAAGGAATAAAAGGGCAGTGCATTGGTGGAGCCGTCATTTGTACTCAGATGATTCGTGTGGAAAGGTTTCCGACGTGACTATGGCCGGACGACGGGAATTAATAGACTTCGAACGTGGAATGGTAGTCGGGGCTAGTTCGGGAGTTCAATATCCCGAGATCCACAGTGTCACGAGTGCTCCGAGAATACCGAATTTCAGGCATTCCTTCTCACCGCAGACAACGCAGTGGCCGACGGCCTTCACTTAACGACCGAGAGCAGCGAAGCTTCCGTAGAGTTGTCAGTACTAACAGATAGGCTACACTGCTTCCAATAACCACAGAAATCAATGTGGGACGTAAGACGAACGTATTCGTTAGGACAAATAAATGGGCCTGAGCAATATGCGACTTAACTTCTCAGGTCATCAGTCGCCTAGAACTTAGAACTACTTAAACCTAACTAACCTAAGGACATCACACACATCCATGCCCGAGGCAGGATTCGAAACTGCGACCGTAGCGGTCGCGCTGTTCCAGACTGCAGCGCATTCGTTAGGACAGTGCGGCAAAATATGGCGTTAATGGACTTGCTTCACACCGCCTGCAGCGCCTCTCCTGTGCTCGTGACCGTATCGGTTGGACCCCAGACGACTGGAAAACCGCGGACCGCTCCTCTGTTCCAACCGAACCGATCATTCCCTGGAAATGGTTATAATCGGCTGCTTGGGGACCATTTGCAGACATTCGTGGACTTTGTGTCTCCTAACAACAATGGAACTTTTATGGATGACAATGCGCCATGTCACCGGGCCATAAGTGTTCGCAATTGGTTTGAAGAACATTCTGAAAAATTAGAGCAAATGTTTCAGCCACCCAGAAAGTTTGACACGAATCCCACTGAACATTTATGGGACACAATCGAGAGGTCAGTTCGTGCACAGAAAACTGCACCGGCAACATTTTCGCAATCATGGACGGCTGTAGAGGCAACATGGCTCAATATTTCCGCAGGGTTACCCAGCTCACTTAATCGGGCAGGTAGGTTAGAAAATTTAAAAAGGGAAATGGATAGGTTGAAGTTAGATATAGTGGGAATTAGTGAAGTTCGGTGGCAGGAGGAACAAGACTTCTGGTCAGGTGACTACAGGGTTATAAACACACAATCAAATAGAGGTAATGCAGGAGTAGGTTTAATAATGAATCGGAAAATAGGAATGCGGGTAAGCTACCACAAACAGCATAGTGAACGGATTATTGCGGCCAAGATAGATACGAAGCCCACACCTACTACAGTAGTACAAGTTTATATGCCAAATAGCTCTGCAGATGACGAAGAAATTGAAGTAATGTATGATGAAATAAAAGAAATTATTCAGATAGTGAAGGGTGACGAAAATTTAATAGTCATGGGTGACTGGAATTCGGTAGTAGGGAAAGGGAGAGAAGGAAACGTAGTAGGTGAATATGGATTGGGGCTAAGAAATGAAAGAGGAAGCCGCCTGGTAGAATTTTGCATAGAGCATAACTTAATCACAGCTAACACTTGGTTCAAGAATCATAAAAGAAGGCTGTATACATGGAAGAATCCTGGAGATACTGACAGGTTTCAGATATATTATATAATGGTAAGACAGAGATTTAGGAACCAGGTTTTAAACTGTAAGACATTTCCAGGGGCAGATGTGGACTCTGACCACAATCTATTGGTTATGAACTGTAGATTAAAACTGAAGAAACTGCAAAAAGGTGGGAATTTAAGGAGATGGGACCTAGATAAACTGAAAGAACCTGAGGTTGTACAGAGTTTCAGGGAGAGCATAAGGGAACAATTGACAGGAATGGGGGAAAGAAATACGGTAGAAGAATGGGTAGCTTTGAGGGATGAAGTAGTGAAGGCAGCAGAGGACCAAGTAGGTAAAAAGACGAGGGCTAGTAGAAATCCTTGGGTAACAGAAGAAATATTGAATTTAATTTATGAAAGGAGAAAATATAAAAATGCAGTAAATGAAGCAGGCAAAAAGGAATACAAACGTCTCAAAAATGAGATCGACAGGAAGTGCAAAATGGCTAAGCAGGCATGGCTAGAGGACAAATGTAAGGATGTAGAGGCTTATCTTACTAGGGGTAAGATAGATACTGCCTACAAGAAAATTAAAGAGACCTTTGGAGATAAGAGAACCACTCGTATGAACATCAAGAGCTCAGATGGAAACCCAGTTCTAAGCAAAGATGGGAAAGCAGAAAGGTGGAAGGAGTATATAGAGGGTCTATACAAGGGCGACGTACTTGAGGACAATATTATGGAAATGGTAGAGGATGTAGATGAAGATGAAATGGGAGATACGATACTGCGTGAAGAGTTTGACAGAGCACTGAAAGACCTAAGTCGAAACAAGGCCCCGGGAGTAGACAACATTCCATTGGAACTACTGACGGCCTTGGGAGAGCCAGTCCTGACAAAACTCTACCATCTGGTGAGCAAGATGTATGAAACAGGCGAAATACCCTCAGACTTCAAGAAGAATATAATAATTCCAATCCCAAAGAAAGCAGGTGTTGACAGATGTGAAAATTACCGAACTATCAGTTTAATAAGTCACAGCTGCAAAATACTAACGCGAATTCTTTACAGACGAATGGAAAAAATAGTAGAAGCCGACCTCGAGGAAGATCAGTTTGGATTCCGTAGAAATGTTGGAACACGTGAGGCAATACCGACCCTACGACTTATCTTAGAAGCTAGATTAAGGAAGGGCAAACCTACGTTTCTAGCATTTGTAGACTTAGAGAAAGCTTTCGACAATGTTGACTGGAATACTCTCTTTCAAATTCTGAAGGTGGCAGGGGTAAAATACAGGGATCGAAAAGCTATTTACAATTTGTACAGAAACCAGATGGCAGTTATAAGAGTCGAGGGACATGAAAGGGAAGCAGTGGTTGGGAAGGGAGTGAGACAGGGTTGTAGTCTCTCCCCGATGTTATTCAATCTGTATATTGAGCAGCAGTGAAGGAAAAAAAAAACAAAAATTCGGAGCAGTTATTAAAATCCATGGAGAAGAAATAAAAACTTTGAGGTTCGCCGATGACATCGTAATTCTGTCAGAGACAGCAAAGGACTTGGAAGAGCAGTTGAACGGAATGGATAGTGTCTTGAAAGGAGGATATAAGATGAACATCAACAAAAGCAAAACGAGGATAATGGAATGTAATCGAATTAAGTCAGGTGATGCTGAGGGAATTAGATTAGGAAATGAGACACTTAAGGTAGTAAAGGAGTTTTGCTGTTTGGGGAGCAAAATAACTGATGATGGTCGAAGTAGAGAGGATATAAAATGTAGACTGGCAATGGCAAGGAAAGCGTTTCTGAAGAAGAGAAATTTTGTTAACATCGAGTATAGATTTAAGTGTCAGGAAGTCATTTCTGAAAGTATTTGTATGGAGTGTAGCCATGTATGGAAGTGAAACATGGACGATAAATAGTTTGGACAAGAAGAGAATAGAAGCTTTCGAAATGTGGTGCTACAGAAGAATGCTGAAGATTAGATGGGTAGATCACATAACTAATGAGGAGGTATTGAATAGAATTGGGGAGAAGGGAAATTTGTGGCACAACTTAACTAGAAGGGATCAGTTGGTAGGACATGTTCGGAGGCATCAAGGGATCACCAATTTAGTATTGGAGGGCAGAGTGGAGGGTAAAAATCGTAGAGGGAGGCCAAGAGATGAATACACTAAGCAGATTCAGAAGGATATAGGTTGCAGTAGGTACTGGGAGATGAAGAAGCTTGCACAGGATAGAGTAGCATGAAGAGCTGCATCAAACCAGTCTCAGGACTGAAGACCACAACAACAACAACACCCAACCATTGACCTTCGTCTGTGCGAATGCGCACAGGTTGCCCGAACTCTTACGGGAATCGTCACCTTAGTGTGTGCGAGTAATGAGTGGATGGGCAAATATCTATTAGGTACATTACGTATGTAGATTGTGGATAGTTGGGAATGTGAGTCTCACGGGAAGCGTGTAAGGGATGTGTCCCTGCAGTCGCGCTATTCATCTGTATCCTAGGTGGCTCAGATGAATAGAGCGTCTGCCATGTAAGCAGGAGATCCAGGATTCGAGTCCCGATCGGGGCACACATTTTCAGCTGCCCCATCGAGGTATATCAACAACACCTGTCGGCAGCTGAGGGTTTCAATTAATTATAATTTCCGCAGGGGTCTTCCAACGGCATGTTGACTCCATGACACGTCGAGCTGCTGCAGTATGTCGGGTAAGAGGAGGTCCGACACAATGTTTGGAGGTAGGCCTATCCCATGACGACTCAGTGTATAAACGAAACAGAGACGAATCGAGATCATTCCAGTGACAGTTAGAGCCGCAAATTGGGGAATCTACTAACGTAAGCGACTTTGGAGGAAGGCAGATCGTTACGAGCCGGCGCCTGGAAAAGAGCATATTGGAAATAGCGAACTTGGTCGATTCTGATGTGCTACTGTGGTCAGCATCTACGGATGGTTGTTGAAGGACGGTGAAACTACCAGCGGGCTACAAGGCGTAAGACGTCCACACCTAATTTCAGAACGCAGGCGGAGGCTTGCGCGCTATGTAAAGCAGTGCACCCAGCGATCTGAGGCGGGTCTGACGATAGAGTACAGTGATGGTGCAGGCGCAAGTGTTTATGAGAACATTGTTCAGCGTATATTGCTTCACATCGGCTCTTTCCATGCTGATCCGACGACTTCGTTAGTTACGGTTTCAAGGCGCACGGGATCATCGCGTTACGACGGTGGAATAAAGGAAAGTGGGCACCTCTTCGAATAATAGGTTTCTTATTTCACCAGGCCGTCACTCTGGCGAACAGATCATAGAAATATTCACCGCGCCACGATCACATGCCAGTAACGGCAGCATTGTGCTACGAGAGACATTCACACAGCCTTCCTTGGGACTCGTGTCAATAATCGAAGGCATCGTGACACCTGAGGACTACGTGAACATTAGTGGGTCCACTGCATCCTTCTCTGACAGCGGTGGCATCTTCCAGCACGATAACTGTCCGTGTCACAAGACCAGAATCGTGCTACAGTGTTTTGAGTCTCACTTCCCACGCCCGGGCTCCCGGGTTCGATTCCCGGCGGGGTCAGGGATTTTCTCTGCCTCGTGATGACTGGGTGTTGTGTGATGTCCTTAGGTTAGTTAGGTTTAAGTAGTTCTATGTTCTAGGGGACTGATGACCATAGATGTTAAGACCCACAGTGCTCAGAGCCATTTGAACCAAGTGTTTTGAGATATATGAGAAAGAACTCACAATAATGTCTTTGCTGCCAAATTTGCTCTATCTTAAGCTGACCGAATACATCTTGTACGTCGGTCAGTGCTATGTCCTCTCTCAAAAATCACCGGTCCGAATTTCCAAGAATTGCGGACCTGTACGAAGACATCTGGTGCCACATACCTCGTAAAAATCGACTTGTTGAATCCTTTCCACGCAGGATCGCTGCTGAATTGCGTTTCAAACCTGAACTGACACGTTATTAAGCCGGTGACCATAATGTTTTGCCTTACAGCGCGGCGAGTGGCCGCGCGGTTTGAGGCGCCATGTCATGGATGGCGCGGGCCCTTCCTCCGGAGGTCCGAGTCCTCCCTTGGGCACGGGTGTGTGTATGTGTTGTTCTTAGCATAAGTTAGTTTAAGTAGTGTGTAAGTCTAAGGACCGAGGACCTCAGCAGTTCGGTCCCTTACGAATTCACACACATTTTTTTGTCTTACCAGAATGTTCTATATGAGATTTGTTATACCCAAGAAAGGGAAACAGAAAAGGGCCGCACACTGGCGCATAATAAATACTATTTTTAGGGTATTGCTGTCCCAATCACGAATATTGGTTTGATTACCACAGTTTTTTACTTGACATCCTCCTGTTGGAGCTGCTTTGTCTGAGACGGCCTTTGAAATTACTTACTCAACTAGTTACAATGGTACAGGTTAAAGTGGACTCCAAATCATCGTGCAAATCGCGTTTTTGAACGGTTAACAAAATATTGTGAGAGCTGAAAGGAGAGATGAATGGCAGAAAGTCCTTGGAGCGACTGTAGCTAGAATTGGGGAAGTTTGTATTTACGGTCCTTCACTTACCGACTGAGCCACCGAGTCACATACTCTTATAACACGGATCATAAAATACTCTCTTGCACCGCTGTTATCTAAAAGTAGGCTTGCGTCCATAGTAAAATATAAAGTCCCTGGTCCGACTTAAGTGAGGCCTCAAGATTCAGGATATAAAAACGAATAAATAAATAAGCTCTTACAGTTCGTCACGGAGTTCTATTCAACCCCGCGCACTCTGACAGCATGTGGGCTACTGAGGTATTACGAGAGTAATTTTGAAAGTTCTGCACACTGTAAAATAGAATTGAAAAATTTTTTTTTACAAAATACTTTTATAGGACTTCAATATAGTCTTCGTTCTTGCTTATGACAGCTTCCCAACGTTTTGGTAACTTCTGCATTCCGGATAGGGCACGTTCATTGTTGGACTGTCGGTTACTGGGGTCACCTCATTGGAGGCTTCACCAATTCTATCAAAACGTTTTTCATTGTGAAGACTGAGACTTCAGTTCTGGATCAAAATCTCGTATCCAGGTTTCATCAAGTGAAACAGTGCTTTTCAGAAACTGTTCTCCTTCTCTTCGATTACGTTGAAGCAATTGTTCTGCCATTATTTTGCAACATGCTGTTTGCTCTTCACTCAGATTATGCGGGATCCATCTGAGAGCAACTTTTCTCATCTTTAACTTTCCAGTCACGATTCTGTAAACTGAAGTGACAGACATTCTGGACTCATTTGCTATTTCCTCACATGTTTTTCGTCAAGCTCCTCTCAAAATGTCATTAACAATAACCTGAGAGGGGTAGTCTGTTGCAGTTGATGGCCTTCCACGTCCTGGGTTGCCCGCAGTGCTTACCCGACATTCACGGTAACGAGCAGACCACCGCGCTGTGCGGCTGGTCCCGGCGGAGGTTCGAGTCCTCCCTCGGGCATGGGTGTGTGTTTGTCCTTAGGATAATTTAGGTTAAGTAGTGTGTACGCTTCGGGACTGATGACCTTATCCGTTAAGTCACATAAGATTTCACACACATTTGAACATTTTTTTGAGACCACCGCGATACTGTCCTACAATCCACTACACTGTTCCCACACACCTCTCTCAAAGCGCTTTAAACTTCTGTTGAGCTCTTTCCGCGTAGGGATTCGATTTTGATGTAGGTACGCTGGTCTCTAAGCATAATCCGACTTGCTTCCATTTTAAAAAGTAATTACTCACGACACAGCCACGTGAACCAGCAAACACATATATGACCGTCACGCCTAAAGTCTCGCTCATAACTGGCGTGTATTTCGACTTGATCAAGCCACCGTACGCTCGCGCATGCGCAGCCTGCAGTACTTTTGAAATAAACCTCGTACATATTTGAGAGGACATAAAAAGGTGTCAATAATTGATGAAACACTAGGACAGGTTGTAGTGTGTCCCGCATGTTATTCAACCCGTACATAGACCAAGTAGTGAAAAAAACCAAGGGCAAATTTGAAAAAAGCAATTAGAGTTCAACGAGAATAAATGAAAACTGTAAAGTTAGTCTATTTCGTGTAGTCAGTTACAGGGTGACCTACAAACTAATGTGGACTCCGAATAACAGTACATCTCGGCAGTTTTCACAAGCTGGAGCTGAAATAAGCGATAAAACTCACAAAAAAGTCCTAGGATCTCACTAGGCATTTAACTGCTATTGAACTATAAAATATTTTTTACATAATGACCTATACTACACGAAACTGCTCAGCCAAACAACGTGTGCATGTTTCGGAAACATCGATGATATTTAGTTAGGGATATGATAATCTGAGGGAGTCTGCACTTACACATATTCGTGCAGCTTTCGATTCACATAAAAACTTATACATCACTAAATGTTTCCACGAATAATTTCATAATAGTTTTGTGAGAAATGATTTTTTGACATCGTTGATTCTTTTGTTAACTCCGGAACATTTCATGTACAAGGGCGAAAGTTACGTTCCACAGGAAGTCCCATAAAAGCTGTTGAATACCAACAAAGAGAAAGGAGTACTTTTCTTAGCGCGGATTGACAATTCTTTGATCTTTCACAACGCGAGAACAGACGAAGAAACTCCGGGTATAGCTTTTAAGAGAATGCAGAAAACCTCCCCCAGCACAATGATCAGGTAACACAGGTGTCGATAGCTGCCCCTCTCGTTCTCCCCTATATTCTGGTTACCCTATTGTTGCACTGTTTAGTAACCGGGGTGGCATAGAATAGGTGTATGGCAGAAGCAAACACTGAATGTGTCACTATTCAACATTTATAGCTACAGAACGCAGGGAAAGAGAGACAAAGAGCAACTCAGCTATTGAAAAGGCTATTGGTTGCAATGCTATAGAAGCCTAAATATATGAGCAATTTACCCATTTTGAGTACGTAATATAAATATGGAAGTCACGTAACAGCTTTCTCTTGTTTCATTAACCCTGCTGTTTGATGAATGTATTTTATAAGAACCGTGGTTGTTGTCCGTTCTTTGTTGGTGGTATTTGAAGAATAACCTTCTTGGCAAATAATTTACGCACATCTTTATATGTCTGCTTCATGGCAGTGGACGTCTGTGGATTACAAGAGAATAAAATTTAGACTCCATGCGAGGTAGTTTTTAATCCTGCGAGGTCTTTTTCAAAAGTAACAACTATTTGAATTTGCAGAAAGTATTAACCTTTAATACGGTATATTTTATTTAACCCGACGGACTCTGGGAGGTTGACGGAAGACCAAGCCACTGAAGCGCCAAGAATTCAAAAATAGAGATATGTAAGCAGGCAGAATACGGCGCTGCGGTCGCCAACGCCTATGTAAGACAAGTGTCTGGCGCAGTTGTTAGATCGGTTACTGCTGCTACAATGGCAAGTTATCAAGATTTAAGTGAGTTTGAGCGCGGTGTTATAGTCGGCGCACGAGCGATGGGACGCAGCATCTCCGAGATTGCGTAAAAGTGGGGATTTTCCCGTACGACCATTTCAGGAGTGTACCGTGAGTATCAGGAATCCGGTAAAACATCAAATCTCCCACATTGCTGCGGCCGCAAAAAGATCCTGCAAGAACAGGACCAACGACGACTGAAGAGAATCGTTCAACGTGACAGAAGTGCAACCCTTCCGCAAAATGCTGCAGATTCCAAAAAATGTCAGCATGTGAACGATTCAAATAAACAACATCGATATGGGGTTTCGGAAGCGAAGGCCCACTCGTGTACCCTTGATGACTGCACGACGCAAAGCTTTACGCCTCAGCTGGGTCCGTCAACACCGACACTGGACTGTTGATGACTGGAACCATGTTGCCTGGTCGGACGAGTCTCGTTTCAGATTGTATCGAGCGGATGGATGTGTACGCTTATGGAGACAACCTCATGAATCCAAGGACCCTGCGTGTCAGCAGGGGACTATTCAAGACGGTGGAGGCTCTGTAATTGTGTGGGGTGTGTGCATTTGGAATGATATGGGACTCCTGATACGTCTAGATACGTCTCTGACAGGTGACACGTAGGTAAGCATCCTGTCTGATCACCTGCATCCATTCATGTCCATTGTGCATTCCGACAGACTTGGACAATTCCAGAACGACAATGCGACTCCCCATACGTCCAGAATTGCCACAGAGCAGCTCCAGGAACACTCCTCTGAGTTTAAACACTTCCGCTGGCCACAAAACTCCCAAGACTTGGAAGTTATTGAGCATATCTGGGATGCGTTGCAAACGTGCTGTTCAAAGAGATCTACACCGCCTCCTACTCTTACATATTTATGGACAGCCGTGCAGGATTCATGGTGTCAATTTCCTCAAACACTACTTCAGATAGTTTTCGAGTCCATGCCACGTCGTGTTGCTGCACTTTTGCGTGCTCGCGGGGGCCCTACGCAATATTAAGCAAATGTATCAGTTTCTTTGGCTCTTCAGTGTATTTTCCAGTGAAGGAGTTTTTTCTAGATGAAAATTAATTAAACTATCAAACTTTTGGAGGTTACATGGGACAATGAAAACTTTTTCTAATGACCTTTTCTGTGAGGACAAAATGTAACATTAACAAACAAGCTTCTATTCTTTTTTATAAGGAGAAAACAGCATTAGCACAGCACAATTACTTCAGTTACAGTAGAGGTTGAAACATGCCTTCATTGACTTGTAAACAGAGGTCAACCCGGAGCGTCATATTCTGTTTAATAACATAATGATAGGCTGCAGGTGTATCCTTAAATCCTATTGCAGCTGCTGCTGCTATCCTGGTAACAGATAATCTTTTGTTTCAACAGGGGTTTCGTAAACAAGATTGCACACCTCTCGTCACACAAAACGTCCAGAGGGGTGAAATCAGGGAATCGAGTTGGCCATGACTCAGGACGACCACTGCCAATCCAGTTTTCTGGTAACAATCGGTTCAACAATCGACGCTCAGAACGACTGAAACGGGCCGGCGCCCCATCATGATACCTTGTGACACGTCATGCAATGTCTCTGGCAATGCTACGGCGAGGAAATTGTAATAACGGCTGCCATTTAAAGGTCTAGGTAGGAGATGAGGCCCAACTGAACAGTCTCCCCACACATTCACGTAGAACCCCACTTGATGAGCGTGAGTAAATATGGCATGTGGATTAACCTCACTTAAAACAAATTGTGGATGTCGAAGATATCATCAAGCCCGAACGTTGCTACATCTGTAAACAGTACAGAGGGTACTAAGGACGGAAATGTAGAATGCATTTGACACTGTTGCAGATACCACTGCGAAAACTGTTCTCCGCGTCTATAATCATCGGTTCGGGTTCCAGGTTGTGTACACGCTATAAGTGAAATCAAGTAACAGTTGCTTACATTCGTCTGATTCTTCACCATGTTGTGCACAAACGCGATTTCACCCTCTATCGCATAAAAATTCCCACAAATAATTATGATATTAGAGAGAAGTGTTTGGTTTGGTGTCCCATGCAACCACCCACAGTTTGTCGGTTTAAATAATTTTCACCGCGTATAGTTCAAAAGTGCAATTTAAATTTGATGTAAATATTGAATTACATCTAGGATGAACACCAAATACTTTAGTTAAAGTATGTCTTCCGGATAGTAGTACCAAGAAACGGACTACATTTCAATGTTCACCTATTGCTACCACGAGGGGCGGATAGATGGTAAACTAAATAAGAAATAATGATTCTTGATTCTGAAAACTGACTTTTGGAGAAGAATTTTATCGAATGGGAAATGTGCGAAACACTACAATGGGAGAAATAATTGTAGTTGAAGAGACAAGAGAAACAAGGCAATTACGGTGATCGCTCATGAAGGGAGGGTGGATCTCTACAGATGGCGGTAGTGTTACTAGAAATAGTTACTCCAAACGATAAGAAAAGCGCAACTACCAAGAACGTGGATGTTATGAAGATTGTGACTACCGCAGTTGGCTCTTCCAGAACTAATATACTATATCTGGAGTCTACGTTCAGCTACACTATATACCAGTCCTACACAGAGTCGACAAATTGGTGCAGGCAGGAAAGGAAATCGGTATGTAACAAAACTGGAAGTTCAGAACATCGAGCACCTGTCCCTACGAAGGCAATCAGTCGGGAATTCTTATGACGTTTACAACTATTCATCTTGCTACTCTCCTTTGTGTTATGCGGACCAGTACTTCAAGGTCGTGTATCCCAGAAGCCCTCGTTGCTTGCCACACATTGCCCACAGAAATCAGGGAGAAATGCCTCCTCTTTCTTCGCGCGCCATCCGGCAACTGTTGACATCTTTGCGATAGAGGGAGGTCGCTGAAAATGTGGTCGCACGGAAAAGCGGCCCGGATATCAGACGCCGTTGAGTGAAACGGACATTCGATACGCGAGTGGCGGCTCGACAGTGGCAGCGCGCTGCGGTTTGCAAACCGCGCTGACGATCTGACCCACTTCACTCCAGAGCCGGGAACGTCGCGGAATCCGGCGACACGGATAGCTTTCCCTGCGGTGCCCGACACATCTTAGCAGCAAACATGCGAATGTCACTTTCCGTCGCAGCGACGGACTCCAAAGCAACCGTTACGGCTGTACAAGTGGTGCTAAATGACGACGTGATAGCTTCGTTCATTGCCGCGCAGTTCTATGTGAAATGACATCGTAGTTTTCCAGATATGGATTACTTGCTTGGGTAGCATATTATGGGAAGGTCTTGGCTGCGTAATTATCTAGCCTGAAGTAAACGTCAAATCATGGTGGCTGACATCGCCTTCTGGGGATCGGACTGCGACTTTGGTAACACTCCAGTGTGCTACTCACGCTTCCACTCACTCGCTCTTTCAAAACAACTTTCATATTTTTTCAGAAGTTTCAGACCATGGGTCGAGATTGTAGCAAGCTTACATGGTGGTGTTTCGCGGCGTATTCGCTGTAATATCTCGTATTCTGTACGACTGACAGCCTCGGAGCATACTTATGGGTACAAGTACAAGGTAATCTTAGTAATCGTTACTTGTGGGACAAATAGGCCAAGGTATGTTCTGAAGATGTGCTATAATGCTGGTCCTCGGACGGTGTGTGTGTGTGCGTGTGTGTGTGTGTGTGTGTGTGTGTGTGTGTGTGTGTGTGTGTGTGTGTGTGTATTAGGTGATTTAGCTGCCCCGATCTATTGGTTTTAAGCAATCTGCAACGGCTTCAAATATCATGAGCGATGTTTTCATATTCTCTTCCTCAGTATGCGCAAACTATTCAAAAATGTTCAAATGTGTGTGGATTTCCTAATGGGCCAAACTGCTGAGGTCATCAGTTCCTATACTTACACACTACTTAAGCTAACTTATGCTTAGAACAACACACACGCACCCATGCTCCAGGGAGGACTCGAACCTCCGGCGGGAGGCGCCGTGCAGTCTGTGACATGGCGCCTCAAACCGCGCGGCCACTCTGCGCGGAAGCAAACTATTAGTCCTACAGAAAAAATGAACAGGATTTTTTGTAGAAAATTTAATGTAATTAAATTTTATACTAGGATATGTTCGCGCTAGAGAAGACCGTACAAAAGTGAACTTCAAATGCGTTGTTCTGTGGAACTAATAGTTTGTGCAGATGGTGTGCGAGAATATGAAAATCTTGAACGTGGTTTTTGAAGATGTTGCGTGTTGCATAAAACTCATAAGTAGGGGCGCCCGAATAACCTTATATTTATATATCGCACGGATTTATGGCCGGAAACAAGGGAGATGCACCCACTTTTAAGGTGGAGGTACAAGGACTTTGCCAGTGTAGGTTCCAATGGTTGAAAGCACACATGAGAACACACCCAGCAAATGAGACTATTCTGTTTCCACTAATGATTTAGGGGTATTGTGACAGTGACCCATCAGCACAGTTTAGCGTCAGCGTATGGGCTGGGATTATTGGTGGCCGCCTTGTGGAACCAGTCGCCGGCCGCGGTGGCCGAGCGGTTCTAGGCGCTTCAGTCCGGAACCGTGCGCCTGCAACGGTCGCAGGTTCGAATCCTGCCTCGGGCATGGATGTGTGTGATGTCCTTAGTTAGGTTTTTCTAGGTCTAGGGGACTAATGACCGCAGATGTTAAGTCCCATAGTGCTTAGAGCCATTTGAACCGTTTTTTTGGAACCAGTCATCCTTCCACAACGCCTCACAGGCGGGGAAATCTCTGCACTTCTTGCAGGTGACCCCACCTCCGCTCTGGAAGACGTGCCTTTGGTGATAAGAAGGTTAATGTCACTGCTACTTGTCTGTGTTTCAGTGCAGAAGCATCTTGACATCTAGTCCGACAAGTTTTCATTAATCTACTGTTCTGCCTCAATGATTCCACGTCCACAGCAGTTGTAATTGACGACTTGACTGGGTCAACATGGAATGCCTATGGGTTGTCCGCTGCAGAGCCCCGTATTCAAGAATGAGTCCTGGACAGTGTTCTGAAGGACATCAGTGCCTGCATCTGCCGCACATCGCTCCCTAGCCTGCCTCCGACCTCGACATTCTATGTTGATTGGTGGGCACCCAACACCTTTTCCTCTACATGTGTTTCAACCACAATATAGAAGTTCACGATAGTAGTGAGCCCACAGCCTACCAGCTTCGTCTCTTTTGGAGACGCCGTAACAATCTGCCATTTCTCAGAGTCGCTCATGTCAGTGGATTTCCCCACCTGCGGCCCGCGCCATCGCTAGAATGATCACCTCTATTCCGCTTATACAGGTGATTCAGCTGCCCCTACAGATAAGTTTTATACAACCGACAGTGCCTTCAAAAAACACGTGCAATCTGTTCATATTCCATTAGTCCTGCGGAAAAAATGAACAGGACTTTTTTGTAGAAAATGTAATGCAGTTTTTACTGGAGGCCTTGGTTTTCGAGTTTTTCAAGAAAAACACGTTTGAAGGTCACTTTTGAAGATTTTTCTTGAATGATTCGAAAACTATGGCCTCTAGCGAAAACATATCCCAGTACAAAATTTAATAACTACATTAAATTCCCTCTTTTCATTTTTTCTGTGGAACTAATACTTTGTGAGTAGCGAGCGAGAGAATACTAAAACCGTGTGCACGGTATTTGGAGGAGTTGTGGGTTGCATAAAACCCACAGGTAGGGGTAGCGGAATCACCGTGTGTGCTTTCCTTACCGCGTCATGTGGCTGCAATGCCATCAGGCGCCAGTCTCGCGGTGGGCGTTGGTCATAACGTTTTGGTTCCTCAGTGTATTTAACGGTGGAATTATTGAAGCGCGACTCCCTGCTGACAAGGGAACCTCCCCATCGCACCCCCCTCAGATTTAGTTGGCACAGTGGATAGGCCTTGAAAAACTGAACACAGGTCAATCGATTAAACAGGAAGAAGTTGTGTGGAACTATGAAAAAAATAAATAAAATATACAAACTGAGTAGTCCATACGAAGACAGGCAAAATCAAGGAATGTCTGAGTTCACGAGAGCCGTGATCCCGTGGTTAGCGTGAGCAGCTGCGGAACGAGAGGTCCTTGGTTCAAGTCTTCCTTTGAGTGAAAATTTTATTTTCGCAAAGTTATGATCTGTCCGTTCGTTCATTAACGTCTCTGTTCACTGTAATAAGTTTAGTGTCTGTGGTTTGCGACCGCACCGCAAAACCGTGCGATTAGTAGACGAAGGGGCGTGCCTCTCCAATGGGAACCGAAAACATTTGATCGCAAGGTCATGTCAACCGATTCCTCCACAGGAAAACACGTCTGATATATTCTATACGACACAGGTGACGGCATGTGCATCACATGACAGGAATATGTTGTCGACCCACTTAACTTGTACACTTGGCGAATGGGTAAAAAGATTCTTCTACCTTGCCAGATTTAGGTTTTCTTGTGGATGTGATAATCACTCCCAAAAAAGTGATGAAAACGTAAGACTTTGTCACATAAACTGAAAATAAAAAATTAAACTTTTCACTCGAGGGAAAACTTGAATCAAGGACCTCTTGTTCCGCAGCTGCTCACGCTAACCCCGAGACCACTGCGCTCCTTCATTCTCACTCTCCTTGATGTTGCCTATGTTACACGTGGACTATTCAGTTTGCATATTTTGCTTATTTTTTTCCATAGTTCCACACAACTTCTTCCTGTTTTCCAGATTGACCTGTGTTCAGTTTTTCAAGGCCTATCCACTGTGCCAACTTATAACTAAATCTGAGGGGGCTGCGATGGGGATGTTCCCTTGTGAGGAAGGTCCGCCTCTAGCTGAGGAGGCGACATAGAGTTTAGTGGGGCGCCTCGCATCGGGAGAGACAGCGGCACGCAGCTGCGTGCGATGTGGCGTGGCTGACCTTTGCGGCGTATAACCGCGGCCGCCTCCACAGCCTGCTGGCCGCGCTATCGAGCGCCGTCCCCGCCTCCACCACCCCCGCACTATCGCCTGCCAGACTCAGAATCCGCGGCGATTATACGCCGCCCACTTCACAAGAGCGAAGGTCCGCCATTTGCGTAATTACTTCCCCTCGCCAATGCTTTCTCCGTTATTAAGAAAACGTTTTGCACCTCCGTGTTGCGCTACGAGCGGCGGTGTTACTGTGCAGACGGCATTTTTCGCTCCTCACAGAACTCTTCCTGTCGCTCACATAATTCACATCTCCAGTGCATGCACAGAAATAAACTTTGACTCGTCAGCTGTGTAATTGTGTGTGAAAAGGTAATGGGACATATGGAGGTTAGCATAGGTAACTGGACATATGGAGGTGAGCATATATTCGACGCGATACTTGCTTGACATATGTTTCAACGACTGGATTAGCTATTTCCTGTCAGAAAGGTCACAGATTGTAGTAACTTATAGTAAGTCATCTAGTGAAACCGAAGTTATATCTGCTGTTCCCCAAAAAGTCTTATAGGTCCTCTGCCGTTAATAAGCCACACAAATAATTAGGAACAATTTCTTAGATTGTATGTAGATGACGTAATCGTTGACCATGTAACAACGTCTTCATCAGATCAAAACTAAATTCAAAATTATTTAGACAAGATATCTGCATGGTGCGAAAAGGGAAACTGACCCTGAGCAATAAGTGCAAGGTCCTCTACATGAATGCTAAGAAACGTTAAGTTCCGTTTACATTACAGTATATGCAAACTAAACGATTGTCGGTTCAGCTAAATACTTGGGGACCCAATTATGAACAACCTATATTGAAACCATCAAATAGGAAACGCTGTCGGGAAAGCGAACAAAGGACTGCGTTTTATCGGCAGAACGTTTATAAGATTCAAGAAATCTACTAAAGGGACTGTCTGCACTAAGCTTGTCGCTCTCTTGTAGTATATTCCTGCGCGGAAAGGGCTCCTTGACAGACGCGATTGACGGAGGACTTAGAAAAAGTTTAAAAGACACACAGCTCGTTTTGCACTATTGCGAAATGGAGGAGAGTGTGTCACGGTTATGATAAGCGAGTTAGGGTGACAATCATTAAAATATCGGCGTTCTTCACGAAATGACATTCTTCAACTTTCTGCCGATGCCAAACTATTTAGTAGACACCCTTCTACAAAGGTAAAAATAACTACAGTGATAAAATAAGAGAAATCAGAGCTCCAATGGAAATATTTAGGTTTTCAGTTTTCGTTCGTGGTATTCGAGAGTAGGACGGTCGAGAAATAGTCTAAAAGTTATCCTATGCACTTCCTATTACACACTTAATTACGAATAGCAGTCATGTAGATGCAGATGTAGAAGTAGATGTAGATACATAGCAAGCTGTGGATCCGAGACGGGTAACCGAAAAGCATGGTTTACCCAAAACAGCCGGCCGCGGTGGCCGTGCGGTTCTAGGCGCTCCAGTCCGGAGCCGCGCTGCTGCTACGGTCACAGGTTCAAATCCTGCCTCGGGCATGGGTGTGTGTGATGTCCTTAGGTTAGTTAGGTTTAAGTAGTTCTAAGTTGTAGGGGACTGATGACCACAGCAGTTGAGTTCCATAGTGCTCAGAGCCATTTGAACCATTTGCACCATTACCCAAAACACCAATATTTTTACCGAAAACTGCCGTTTACTGTGCTTACAAAAGATGCTACATTATGTAATCAGAGGTATATGTACACTTATTAGTGGCACATAATATGGAATGTGCCCACGATTCATCTTTATGACGACTTTAACAATACTGCGGGGACTGTCAATGAGCCGGCTGGAGTGACCGAGCGGTTCTAGGAGCTACAGTCTGGAACCGCGCGGCCGCTACGGTCGCAGGTTCGAATCCTGCCTCGGGCATGGATGTGTGTGATGTCCTTAGGTTAGTTAGGTTTAATTAGTTCTAAGTTCTAGGGGACTGATGACCTCAGAAGTTAAGTCCAATAGTTCTCAGAGCCATTTGAATCATTTTTTTTTTTTTTTTTTACTGTCAATGAGGTGTCTGAATGTCTGTGGCTCAATGGAGACCCATTCTTCTTCAAGAGCAGTATCCACAAAATATAGTGATATTGAAGATGGGATCTCCAGTGAAGTCGATGTCATGGGAAAGATGCTTCATTGGGTTCAGGTCGCGACTCTGGGCAGGCTAGTCCATTTCAAGAACGTTATTTTCCACAAACTATTGCATCACAGGTACCGCGCTATAACAGGGCGCATTGTCGTGCTGATGCAATATTCGTCTCCGAACTGTTCCTCTGCAATACGCTGTAAAATGTGTTCATATCCATATTTAGCGGAATAAGGGGACCACACTCTAACCTAGAAAAACACCTCCATCTCATAACGCTAGCTACTCCGTACTTCACTACTGGCACTTCATTTGATGGCTGTCAACGTGGGCAGCTTTAGAAAAACTGAAATGACCCTCATGAACCTATTACTCAGGTGACATTCAGTGCCTAGTCCACGTTTGAGGTGGTGGTAATATTGATGGTACGTTGCTATGGGACCAAACTGCTAGGCTTGCACACTACTTAATCTAACTTACGCTAAGGACAACACACACACACCCATTCCCGAGGGGAGACTCGAACCTCCGACAGGAGGAACCGCGCGAACCGTGGCAAGGCTCCCAAGACCGCGCGGCTACCCAGCGCGGCAACGTTTGAGGTCACTCAGCTCTCCTGAAAGACCCATTTTGGTGTTAGTGCTTCTCTATCGACAATACAGTTCTCACCGCCTTCTTTTACATTGCGGGGTACGCCTCTCAAGCCACCTAGTGGTCAATTCCGCATTACATAGGAGTTCATGGATGCCTTTGATCAGTTAGTGTACATGTCATATTGAAATCCAGTGCGTTACTTACGTGTTACTAGCCGGAAACTGAAAACTTATTAACAACATTACACTTAAAACACACTGTAATCAGTGTCACTTTCTTTCAGTTCACTTTCGCGAAATAATCGACCTTTACCTCCTACGGAGAGGACTCAGAACTATTCAACGAGCCTACCTGCTTTGCTCGCTTTAGTAGCACATATCTTCGGGATTTTTAAAGAATTAAGAATAAGTAATCTTATATAGGATGTTGTTTTATAGTACATACTGAAGCGAAATTTTTTAAATAGTTCCCCACTGTTAATGGTTGCCTACGGAACGAACTCTTATGAACTGGCGTTAGAACGGAATCTAGACAGAAAACTGGTGTTAGGACGGGATCTATACAGCCAGAGCAATTAGTGGTTGTAAGTAGCGAGAACAGACGGCTAGGCCATGGAGAGCGGCGCATATGAATTGCAGGCGGGCTAGTGGCAGGTTAGTTTGCGGGACCGGACAGCGGCCAAATGGACGCCATAAATGCCGCCAATTGACGCCACACGCTGACGTCACCCTCGGCGGAGGACCGTCGCTTCGTTAATCAGGCACTCCTTTTTCAGACTGACTCTTTCCGCGAACAAGACCTGCAGCGGATGTTGAAAGAATGGGGAGGGGGTAGGACATTGACCCCTGCGGCAGCTAATACACTCATACAATTTCTGATAAGATGTGCGTCTGCAAAAAGTGTTTCATCAATCAATATGGCCACCAAATGGTTGAAATGTCGTTATTACCCAAATCGTTTTAATTTTACCAAAAAAACTGATGCAATGTCTTCTCTTTGCATTTATGTTTTGCCGTCTAATCTGGCAGCTTATAAAATGGAACCCTGTGAATATCTTTACCTTAAAGTTTGTTTGGTAAACTTAAAGTTCGCCCTATGTGACCAAAACTTTGAAGTGTTCACAGAGTTCTTATTTTCTTCGCAGAAACAGCTTGATGTAATATTACACACATCAAACAAAGTCCTGCTTCATCTCGGTTCCGAGAGTTCCGGAACCTGTATAGAAAATTGGAACAGAGATCAACATAAACATCATTTCCGCCCTATTTATTGCTCATGAAAACCACACATTACATGTTGTACCACCACACAGCGAGACCTGCAGAGGTGGTGGTCCAGATTGCTGTATACACCGGTACCTCTAACACCCAGTAGAACGTCCTCTTGCATTGGTGCATGCCTCTATTCGTTGTGGCATACTATCCACAAGTTTATCAAAGCACTACTGGTCCAGATTTTCCCACTCCTCAACGGCGATTCGGCGCAGATCCCTGAGTGGTTGGTGGGTCACGTCCTCCATAAACAGTCCTTTTGAATTTATCCCAGGCGTGTTCGATAGGGTTCATGTCTGGAGAACATGCTGGCCACTCTAGTCGAGCGATGTCGTTATTCTGAAGGAAGTCATTCACAAGATGTTCACGGTGGGGCGCGAACTGTCGTTCATGAAGACAAATGCCCCGCCAATGTGCTGCTAATATGGTTGCACTACCGATCGGAAGATAGCATACACGTATCGCACAGCCGTTACGACTCCTTCCATGACCACCAGCGGCGTACGTCAGCCCACATAATGCCACCACAAAACAGCAGGGAACCTCCACCTTGCTGCACTCGCTGGACAGTGTGTCTAAGGCGTTCACCCTGAGCGTGTTGTCTCCAAACACGCCTCCGACGATTGTCTGGTTGAAGGCATATGCGACACTCATCGGTGAAGAGAACGTGATGCCAATCCTGAGCGGTCTATTCGGCATGTTGTTGGGCCCATCTGTACCGCGCTGCATGGTGTCGTGGTTGCAAAGATGGATCTCTCCATGGACGTCGGGAGTGAAGTTGTGCATTGTGCAGCCTATTGCGCACAGTTTGAGTCGTAACACGACGTCCTGTGGCTGCACGAAAAGCCTTATTCAACATGGTGGCGTTGTTGTCAGGGTCTCTCCGAGCCATAATACGTAGGTAGCCGTCATCCGCTGCAGTAGTAGCCCTTGGGCGGCCTGAGCGAGGCACGTCATCGACAGTTCCTGTCTCTCTGTATCTCCTCCATGTCCGAACAACGTCACTTTGGTACACTCCGAGACGCCTGGACACTTACCTTGTTGAGAGCCGTTCCTGGCACAAAGTAACAAAATGGACGCGTCGAACTGCGGTATTGACCGTCTAGGCATGGTTGAACTACAGACAACACGAACCGTGTTCCTTCTTCGAGTTGGAATGACGAACTGATCGGCTGTCAGACTCCCTCCGTCTAATAGGCGCTGCTCATTCTTGGTTGTTTACATCTTTGGGCGAGTTTAGTGACATCTCTGAACAGTCGAAGGGACTGTGTCTGTGATACAATATCCACAGTCAACGTCTATCTTCAGGAGTTCCGGGAACCGGGGTTAGGCAAAACTGTTTTTGATGTGTGTATTCATTCCTACTTCCCCTGGCATGATGTTCCTCCTTTCGCAATTTGCACACTTTACATTACTGAACAGTCACTTCTCCATCGGCACTTTCACTCTCTTCTTTAGTGGCTTTAATAAAATTTAGTTATCCCAGTCCACTAAAACATTTTTTTTTCGCGCTCACATTCCATGCTCACGCTACGAGATAATAATGTGCACTACGTGAACTGGAATGTGGTCGTACATAGCACGACCGAATTAGCTCCTGCTATTTTGTGTATTTCGTCGCAGAGCAAGATCGCTCAGCGTGTAAAGATTGTTCTTTTAGTCCATTTACTTCCTACTGTTGTGTAAGAGCGGAAGATACCGGAGTTCGTCTTCCAACGATTAGAACGTGTTGGACCGGTATACGTTACGCACGGATTCAGGGCATGGTAGTGTTCCACTTCCGACATTTAGTATCATAAGGTGTTTCAAAAGTAAAGCACTTAACAAAATCTGTAATTTAGATTGCATGTTTTCAAGGGAGTAAGGATTGTTTTCTTAGATCGGTTTTTGTGTTAATCATCTGAACGAATAACGAATTACATCTACATCTACATCATACTCCGCAAGCTACCTACTGGTGTGTGGCGGAGGGAACTTTCGGTACCACTATCTGATCCCTCCAACCCTGTTCCACTCGTGAATACTGCGTGGGAAGAATGATTGTCGGTAAGCCTCTCTATTGGCTCTAATTTCTCGAATTTTCTCCTCGTAGTCAATACGTTGTAATATGTTGTCTGACTCCTCTGAAAAGTGCTGTCCCGAAATTTCGTGATACACAACGTCTCTCTTGTAACGTCTGCCAGCGGAGTTTGTTTAGCATCTTCGGAACGCGCTCTCGCCAGCTATTAACGATCCGGTGACGAAACGCGCCGCTCTTCGTTGGATCTACTCTATCTCCTCTATCAGTGCTACCTGATAGGGATCCCAGATAGATGAACAATACTCAATACCGGCCGAAACAAATCATTATAAGCTACTTCTTTCGTGGATAAGTTACGTTTCCTTAAGATTCTTCCGATGAATCTGAATCTTGTATATGCTTTTCCCACTATTTGTTTTATAAGGTCATACCACTTATAGTCGCTCTGGATAGTTACGCCTAGATATTTTACGGCAGACGTTGTCTCTACCTGTTTGTCATCAATAGTGTAGCTGTACAGTAGTGGATTTATTTTCCTATGAATGCGCAATATGTTACATTTATTTACATTCAGGGTCAACTGCCAGAGTCTGCACCATTCATCAATTCTCTGCAGGTCGTTCTGCAAATTCTTGCTATCTTCTGGCGTTACTACTTTTATATAAACAAGTCCATCATCTGCGAATAGCCTTAAAGAGCATCCGACGCTTTCTACTGGAGCATTTATATATACTGTGAACAGCAACGGTCCTATCACACTTCCCTGTGGTACCCCGGATGTTACCTTTATATCTGTCGATTTAGTTCCGGTAAGAACGACGTGTTGAGTTCTATCTGCAAGAAAGTCTTGAATCCAATCGCAGGTCTGTTCTGATACGCCATACGCTCGTATATTTTTCATTAAACGGCAGTGCGGGACGGTGTCAAATGCCTTACTGAAATCAAGGTTCAAAAAACGGTTCAAATGGCTCTGAGCACTATGGGACTTAACATCTGAGGTCATCAGTCCCCTAGAACTTAGAACTACTTAAACCTAACTAACCGAAGGGCATCACACACATCCATGCCCGAGGCAGGATTCGAACCTGCTACCGTGGCGGTCTCGCGGTTCTAGACTGTAGCGCCTAGAACCGCACGGCCACTCGGGCCGGCACTGAAATCAAGGAACACGGCATCAGCCTGAGCTCCGTTTTCCACATTAACAATGTCGTATAGTTGTATGAAGTCAAAAGAACATGCCAATGGTTGTGCCAGGCCACGAAATGCATTGGCAGATTCCAAATGTGGTGAAAAAACGAAAGGTCCGACTGCCGCATTTAACTGAAGGACACCAGATGTGCAGTGCACGGGTTTACCATGCGGTGCACCGTGCATAACAGTCAGTAGGCAACAATCAGTAAGACTTAAATGGAGAGATTATTTCAGATCATAAGGGCACATTTAGCTGCATATGAATCATCCCCATCTCACTCGTACATGCTTTGGAGAGTTATATAAACCAATCGCTTTCCTATTCCATTAGCATATGGAGCGAGGTAAAAACGACTGTGTATCCGCATCCAAAAAAATCCCAGTATGTCACTGTAATGATTCCTACGTTTGACATATAATTAAGTGAATTCCGTCGACTTCCGCAGTCAGGCCTATTTGATAACGACACCACATGTTGGTATAGTGCCACGGATTATGTCGGACTAGCTTCTTGTCTGAGATCTTCTGAAACATGCACTGCACTGAATCCTCCCAGCACCAGTCTTAAGTTTTGCATTCCCTTTTTAAGTGTTGCGTTCCCGCTACCACGTAACGGGCTCCATGAGGTAATCACTACTACAAGTAAAGCCGGCCGTTGTGGCCGAGCGGTTCTAGGCGCTTCAGTCCGGAACCGCGCGACTGCTACGGTCGCAGGTTCGAATCCTGCCTCGGGCATGGATGTGTGTGATGTCCTTCGGTTAGTTAGATTTAAGTAGTTCTAAGTTCTAGGGGACTGATGACCTCAGAAATTGAGTCCCATAGTGCTTAGAGCCATTTGAACCATTATTGTACCAATACAAGTAAAGGGCTGTTCATTATGCAGGTAGTAAAATGTGTTTTAACAGTCGAAAGACTCTACTGATACAATCAAAAGATAAAGATGTCGTAGTTTCTTTCCGCTTTATTAAGGTGACCAAGTAACGAGTTACTACGAAATTCCTGTTTACATTTGGCGAATTGTTGTTGCTCTCACGAATGAAATATTTAGAGTTTGGCGGCAAGTGTTCTATATGATAATGTGGCTGCAGCAGCCTCACAATCAGCAGGTTGTCGCGAATGAGTCACAAGCCGCCAGCCCGGTGCAGGCACGCTCGCTTTGCCTGGTGCTTGAGCCCTGGCGCCTGCGCTAAGTCGGCCCTGACCTGAATGAGTTCCCTGCTAAACTGTTGCGCTCCACGGTCGACTTGCACATGCTCGAGGTCTCTAGATCGCGTATTATTAAGTCTTTTGTCCACCGCACATCCACAAAATCTAATTTGAGAGAATTTCTTGGCTAAAGACTGTACGAGACCTCTCACTGTGGATATATCTATAACTAACGTGATTAATATGCGCTAAAAAGGCAACTTAGACTCCTCATGGAGACTAAAATCGAGGACCACTTAGGCCCATTATCGATTCAGCAGAGCCATGACCTATGTTGTCAGTCATGTCGAACGTCTCCAAGTATCAAACTCCTACAGAACGACTTTGTCATAACATATTGTGAGGAAGACACACTGGTCACTTCAGCGCTGATACCCACCATGCTCGAGCCGTTACTGGAATCGGCGACGTGCCGAGAGCAGTGAGTATAATGGGTAAGGGACACTACATCAGTAGTGTGTGGACAAATGGTTCAAATGGCTCTGAGCACTATGGGACTTATCATCTGAGGTTATCAGTCCCCTAGAACTTAGAACTACTTAAACCTAACTAACCTAAGGACATCACACACATCCATGCCCGATGCAGGATTCGAACCTGCGACCGTATCGGTCGGGCGGTTCCAGACTGAAGCGCCTAAAACCGCTCGGCCACTCCGGCCGGCCAAATGGTTTGTCTTCGGGAGGCGGGTACGTCATTCTGTGACACTGCACATTGTACCGGAGATGCTGCTTCAACAGTGAACCCTGTGTGGAAACAGTGCAGAGAAGAGGGACATACACAGTGTCGACAGGGTACTGAATGACCAATGTCACTGCAGCCTGAAATGACCGCCGTCTTGTCCGTTTTGCCGTAACGTACAGAACAGCTTCGTCCACAGTGTCGGCGCGACGTTGGAGTATCGGAACGGGTGTGGACATGTCTGCGCGACGCTTCGACGCCGACTTCTGCTGGCTGGACTGGTGGCACGCATGCCATTGCGACCACTGACCAGAACCCATCGACGCCGCGGAGTGCAATGAGTGCGTGAACGCCGACACTAGTGTTCTGCGTGGCAAAAAATGTAGTGTTTTCGACCGAGTCCCGCTTCAACTTCTCCTTCAGTGATGGCCGCATACGCGTTAGATGCCGCCGGGGCGAAAGCAATCGGGTAGACTATTGTTTGCATGGGGGCTTAATGAAATAAAATGCAAATATTTTTAGTAGCTGTATGTCCGCTTACGCAGTATCTCGTAAACGGTTGGCCCTGACTACTTTTTGTCCGCAATCTGACTGCATGGAACAACAACAAAGAATGAAATGAAAATTTTCGTTAATACAATTAATTAATTAAGTCCCCAGCAACTATAAAACCAACGCAACAACAAGCACAAGAGTAACTGTTCTGTGTGTGGAAGTGTGATTCAACGTACACATCTGGCACGGTTCTTCTTCAATAAGACAAGAAATTTTAAATATCATTTATACAGACGCGATAAAAAAAAATTAGAAATACTATAATTGCGCAAGAAAACCAGAATTACACTCTAATACAAGAACACAAGCCAGATGCTTTGTTGACTGAACCTGTAATGACGCATTATTCAGGACATTGAAATAATGAAAAAAAAAGAAAAGTAGTTTGTTACCTTAATTTATATTGATGAAAAGCACTCTAATCATTACAATCTCTCCACACCGACTCGTTACTATCACATCTCAACCAGAACTCTCCAATATCACATCTCAGCAAGCACTGCCTACAAACACTCTCTGCTACGAGTTCTTAACAAGTACTGACTCCCACGAGTTCTCCCCAAGCACTCCGTGGAGGTGGCTGAATAATACTCTTTGGCGCAATCTCTGGCGCAGTGGCTCAGTGTAGCCACCTTTCATATGCCCCTCCTCCACGGGCCAGAATTTGATGGTATTTTTGCCAGCGTTGGTGGTGAAAATACCACCAAATTCGTCCACAAAAATACAGACAAAAATAAAAGATAATATTAATACCTAAATATCACATAATTAATTAAAATTTTGGCTTTGCACCGACCTTTCAATAACCTAATATATAAAATACAGTAGGCAATACAAATTCTTTCATACATGTGGCTTTACATAATAGTTTACACAATACACAAAAAATCAGTTTATACAAATGTTCACATAAAATACTTTTAATTATTAGTTCCAGTAGTAGCACCCAGCGATGGTCAACAGGTGCAAATACCAACAAGTGACATCATTTTAGTAGAAGCAGTTCCATTAGTGGCACCCAGCAATGTTAAACAGGTGCAGACACCAACAAGTGACATTATGTCAGTAGAAGCAGTTCCATCTGTGGCACCCAGCATTGTTGAACAGGTGCAGACAGCAACAAGTGACATTATTTCAGTAGAAGCAGTTCCATCTGTGGCACCCAGCAATGTTGAACAGGTGCAGACACCAACAAGTGACTTCATTTCAATAGAAGCAGTTCCATCTGTGGCACCCAGTAATGTTGAGCAGGTGCAGACACCAACAAGTGACTTCATTTCAATAGAAGCAGTTCATCAGTGGCACCCAGTAAAGTTGAGCAGGTACACACAGCAAGTGACATTATTTCAGTATAAGCAGTTCCATTAGTGGCACCCAGCAATGTTGAACAGGTGCAGACACCAACAAGTGACATCATTTCAGTAGAAGCAGTCCATCAGTTGCACCTAGAAATGTTGAGCAGGTGCAGACACCAACAAGTGACTTCATTTCAATAGAAGCAGTTCCATCTGTGGCACCCAGCAATGTTGAACAGGTACACACAGCAACAAGTGACATTATTTCAGTAGAAGCAGTTCATCAGTGGCACCCAGCAATGTTGAACAGGTGCACACAGCAACAAGTCACATTTCTCAGCAGAAGCAGTTCCATTAGTGGCACCCAGTAATGTCGAGCAGGTGCAGACAGCAGTCCATAATGTTCACTATCACTAATCACACTGTTCATCAGAGTTTATAAGCAGAAATTAAACATGTCGTAGTGGCACCAATCATGTAGAAAAAGTACAAGTAACAGTCCATAATATTTACTATCACTGATCATACAGTTCATCAGCAGAAATTAAACATTTCTAAGTGGCACCCATTATGTTGAAAAAGTGCAGGTAACAGTCCATAATATTCACCATCACTAATCACACAGTTCAAGCATGAACAATAGTTTGAATGCACATACAAATGCTTTTACACTAAACATACAAATCATAACAAACACTCAAATGATGTCAGATAATTGTCATATTAACTATTACAAATACTCAAATATCAGTAAACCTATAATATTTATGGGTGTCAGTGCAAGCCACTACAAACAAGTAAAATAATATTTAGGAGATAGGTGGGTAGGATTAGGAAAGGAAAACACACAAAACACACTCACTCATCTTTCATCCACATTAAGTACTACTGTGTAATTGAATAGTGTTAACTGTGTAAATGCAATTCTGTCAAAATTTGATGTTGATCATGTGTATCAAGTAGTAGTGGCAGCAATGTATAACAGTCAATAATAGTTAGTCAACGTCATAGTCATCATGTCAAGACCAATGTTTGCCAAGCCAGATCAAAATGTACGGTTGCTGAACAACTGTCAGTGAGCCAAGATATGCAAATACTTCCTCTCTCCAAAAAAAAGTTATATACTGCTTATTGATTTAACAAAGTGTGTGTAGACAATCTTCCTTCTACTTGAGTGTTCTAGTCTGCTATCCTCATCCTCCTTGTTCCATATAGACCAACACAAAAAAAAATGCACCTCACTTACTTCACCTCTTATCCACCAAAACTCCAATAATCATCAGCATCACATAATCTCAATACTTCAATAATACCTCTTACGGCAACTATAAAACCAACGCAACAACAAACACAAGAGTAACTGTTCTGTGTGTGGAAGTGTGATTCAACGTACACATCTGGCACGGTTCTTCTTCAATAAGACAAGAAATTTTAAATATCATTTATACTGACGCGATAAAAAAAAAATTAGAAATACTATAATTGCGCAAGAAAACCAGAATTACACTCTAATACAAGAACACAAGCCAGATGCTTTGTTGACTGAACCTGTAATGACGCATTATTCAGGACATTGAAATAATGAGAAAAAAAAGAAAAGTAGTTTGTTGCCTTAATTTATATTGATGAAAAGCACTCTAATCATTACAATCTCTCCACACCGACTCGTTACTATCACATCTCAACCAGAACTCTCCAATATCACATCTCAGCAAGCACTGCCTACAAACACTCTCTGCTACGAGTTCTTAACAAGTACTGACTCCCACGAGTTCTCCCCAAGCACTCCGTGGAGGTGGCTGAATAATACTCTTTGGCGCAATCTCTGGCGCAGTGGCTCAGTGTAGCCACCTTTCATATGCCCCTCCTCCACGGGCCAGAATTTGATGGTATTTTTGCCAGCGTTGGTGGTGAAAATACCACCAAATTCGTCCACAAAAATACAGACAAAAATAAAAGATAATATTAATACCTAAATATCACATAATTAATTAAAATTTTGGCTTTGCACCGACCTTTCAATAACCTAATATATAAAATACAGTAGGCAATACAAATTCTTTCATACATGTGGCTTTACATAATAGTTTACACAATACACAAAAAATCAGTTTATACAAATGTTCACATAAAATACTTTTAATTATTAGTTCCAGTAGTAGCACCCAGCGATGGTCAACAGGTGCAAATACCAACAAGTGACATCATTTTAGTAGAAGCAGTTCCATTAGTGGCACCCAGCAATGTTAAACAGGTGCAGACACCAACAAGTGACATTATGTCAGTAGAAGCAGTTCCATCTGTGGCACCCAGCATTGTTGAACAGGTGCAGACAGCAACAAGTGACATTATTTCAGTAGAAGCAGTTCCATCTGTGGCACCCAGCAATGTTGAACAGGTGCAGACACCAACAAGTGACTTCATTTCAATAGAAGCAGTTCCATCTGTGGCACCCAGTAATGTTGAGCAGGTGCAGACACCAACAAGTGACTTCATTTCAATAGAAGCAGTTCATCAGTGGCACCCAGTAAAGTTGAGCAGGTACACACAGCAAGTGACATTATTTCAGTATAAGCAGTTCCATTAGTGGCACCCAGCAATGTTGAACAGGTGCAGACACCAACAAGTGACATCATTTCAGTAGAAGCAGTCCATCAGTTGCACCTAGAAATGTTGAGCAGGTGCAGACACCAACAAGTGACTTCATTTCAATAGAAGCAGTTCCATCTGTGGCACCCAGCAATGTTGAACAGGTACACACAGCAACAAGTGACATTATTTCAGTAGAAGCAGTTCATCAGTGGCACCCAGCAATGTTGAACAGGTGCACACAGCAACAAGTCACATTTCTCAGCAGAAGCAGTTCCATTAGTGGCACCCAGTAATGTCGAGCAGGTGCAGACAGCAGTCCATAATATTCACTATCACTAATCACACTGTTCATCAGAGTTTATAAGCAGAAATTAAACATGTCGTAGTGGCACCAATCATGTAGAAAAAGTACAAGTAACAGTCCATAATATTTACTATCACTGATCATACAGTTCATCAGCAGAAATTAAACATTTCTAAGTGGCACCCATTATGTTGAAAAAGTGCAGGTAACAGTCCATAATATTCACCATCACTAATCACACAGTTCAAGCATGAACAATAGTTTGAATGCACATACAAATGCTTTTACACTAAACATACAAATCATAACAAACACTCAAATGATGTCAGATAATTGTCATATTAACTATTACAAATACTCAAATATCAGTAAACCTATAATATTTATGGGTGTCAGTGCAAGCCACTACAAACAAGTAAAATAATATTTAGGAGATAGGTGGGTAGGATTAGGAAAGGAAAACACACAAAACACACTCACTCATCTTTCATCCACATTAAGTACTACTGTGTAATTGAATAGTGTTAACTGTGTAAATGCAATTCTGTCAAAATTTGATGTTGATCATGTGTATCAAGTAGTAGTGGCAGCAATGTATAACAGTCAATAATAGTTAGTCAACGTCATAGTCATCATGTCAAGACCAATGTTTGCCAAGCCAGATCAAAATGTACGGTTGCTGAACAACTGTCAGTGAGCCAAGATATGCAAATACTTCCTCTCTCCAAAAAAAAGTTATATACTGCTTATTGATTTAACAAAGTGTGTGTAGACAATCTTCCTTCTACTTGAGTGTTCTAGTCTGCTATCCTCATCCTCCTTGTTCCATATAGACCAACACAAAAAAAAATGCACCTCACTTACTTCACCTCTTATCCACCAAAACTCCAATAATCATCAGCATCACATAATCTCAATACTTCAATAATACCTCTTACGGCAACTATAAAACCAACGCAACAACAAACACAAGAGTAACTGTTCTGTGTGTGGAAGTGTGATTCAACGTACACATCTGGCACGGTTCTTCTTCAATAAGACAAGAAATTTTAAATATCATTTATACTGACGCGATAAAAAAAAAATTAGAAATACTATAATTGCGCAAGAAAACCAGAATTACACTCTAATACAAGAACACAAGCCAGATGCTTTGTTGACTGAACCTGTAATGACGCATTATTCAGGACATTGAAATAATGAGAAAAAAAAGAAAAGTAGTTTGTTGCCTTAATTTATATTGATGAAAAGCACTCTAATCATTACAATCTCTCCACACCGACTCGTTACTATCACATCTCAACCAGAACTCTCCAATATCACATCTCAGCAAGCACTGCCTACAAACACTCTCTGCTACGAGTTCTTAACAAGTACTGACTCCCACGAGTTCTCCCCAAGCACTCCGTGGAGGTGGCTGAATAATACTCTTTGGCGCAATCTCTGGCGCAGTGGCTCAGTGTAGCCACCTTTCATGTTGAGTGGCACAGCGGACTAATACCAGGTGTGATGGCTTGGCGCGCCGTTGCCTCCATCTTCTTGCGGGCAATCTGAGCATCTACCGCTACATCAGGGAGGAGTAACAAACCGAGACATTGCTGCTCCTGCAGGCCATTCCACACACCATATTTCAGCAGGACACTGCCCGGCCGCATGTGGCGAGGAATGTGCAAGCTTTCTTCGAAGAACGACGGGTACCACTGCTTCCCTGCCGTGCCCGTACGCCTGCCGTGTCGCCCATCGAACATGTCTGGGACACGGTTGGTAGGCAACTTGTTCGTTAAGGTCCTCCTGCTGTCACAGCCGATGCTTAGTGATTTCGCCTACATAGCAGATGGCAGAGTACTCCCCACCAGCACATTCAGGCACTCTTTGACTCCACGCCACGACGTCTAGTGGCTCCGATTGCAACACGTGGTGGCGCTATTCGGTACTGGATTTCCGCAGTGACTGTGCATGTGCAGGTCTGTAATTCTAATCATTTCTGTAGTGTCATGCCCCTAATCGGTGGAATACATTTCATTGTAATTACATCTCTCGGTCTTGGTGTATCACTTTTCCCAAATAGTAGTGTACATTATAGTGAACGCGTGATTCCAGGAGATATCCTTTGGAATTTGCAAAAACAGGAAAAATGTTCTACAGGATGAAGCGCTGAATAGAAAAACGAGACGCGCTCGGATCGGTCGGTTGCCCGTCAGGGACCAGCATTCGGATTTGAGCCCCGGTTCGCAACGTCAGGAAGTTTCATTACAGCTTACACTGTGCCGCGAAGAGGAACATTATTATTCAGGAGATCCGCAATCTTCAGCGCTACACGGTGTTACACATAGGGGAGCCAGCGGTCCGTGTGCCTGGGTTAATCAGAGCTTTCGCTGACAGAGATAGAAAGTGGTTTGGTGCCGCTGGCCGAGCGGCGTCTTCCTGCCTCGTTCATCAGACTCTTTACGCTCTCTCGATATTTGTGTGAGTGAAAGTTGACATTTAGCCATAGCGAGTGAGCCATCTGCTTGTGGGGAAGTAATGCCGGGCTCATTTAATCTCGTCGCGGTGAAGACGCGGTTTTCAGCAGTTCGCCACTTTGTCTCTGTGAAGTTTTCGCTGCAACAGTCGCGTCTACCAGAAAGCTAACTTTTCTCTGTACACATATTTCTTGTCATTCTACTACAGACTGTTCTCCGCTAAGCACTAAGAGTATGTCAGGTTTAGCGAGACGACATATTCATCTCTCATTAGCTAATGACAGTACATGGTACTCCACAGCACAGAGGAATCTGTGCACACGTGCCACAGTATTAGCATAGGTGAATCTGAGAAAAATTCTATCTAAACTACGAACACTGATAATAGATTTCCCTCGATCCGCATAAGGTGAGCCAAGCGCTCATTCAGGTATCGGAAAATCAGGATTTAACACGAGCCTTACGTTATGAAATCTTCTGGATAGTTGCTCCTGTTCCGTTTCCTTTCTGTCGGTAGTACTATCCCACACAGCGAAGCTGTAATTGAGACGTAATGCCTTTACGCATCTGTAGACACTAAAGTCTAGTTACGAGTAAGTGGACGTTGTGAATAGCACTTTATATTTATTATTATTACTGTTATTATTATTGTTTGGGCCATATTGGACCACGCGATGTGTAATTACAGGGCAGTTAAAGAATTTTATTTTAGTTTTTACTTGAGCCCATATTACTTTCACTCTCTCAGAATGTGCTCTTTTTCGCTCGTCAGGACAAGTTGTTCCTGTCTTTTGGATTTATCTGCCAGGCCAACTGTCCAATCATGAATTTTTTGCTAATAGTTTTTCTGTCTGGAATAGCTCTTCAGGTTTTATTCTACAGCTCTGATCCCTTTTATTGTTTCAATTTTAGTTCTACTGCAGCTTTCGTGCAATTCCACCAACTGTTTCGTAGAATCCACAAACTGTCGAGTTAACCTGGTTGGTTCCATTTTTTAATATGACCATAAAATTTTAACCTGCGTTTTTATGCTTGAATAAATGTTGGTAGACTTTTCAATTTATTTATTTGCTCTGAATCTACGTGTTCCTTCTTAGATATAATTTTAACCTGGTTAATTTTCGCCCTCTACGTTAGATTTCTGCAATCAACACTGTCTCTCTTTTTGGATAAAATGTTGCAGTTCCGTTAAGACACACTCGTTTGATGACTTTACTGTAGTGTCTCAGTTTTGTGTTTTTGAGATAAATTTTTTGGTATAGATATCTTTTGTAAGTCTGAGGGTTCTTTCCGTTTCGTGCCAACGAATTTCGTAGCTAACCTTTTTCACGCCAGTCTCCTGAATGGTTTCGCCTAAATATTTGAACCGAGAAATTTTCTCGACTTGTCCGTATTTAGTTCTTGGAATTTTGTTTCTTGCTAGACACATAGTTTGTTTTTCCAAATGATGTTTGGACAGGTAATTCTTCTGCTATTTCTTTAAGAATTCCTATTTGTTTTTGTATTGTTTGAATGTCCTGACAGAATCGCCAGGTCGTCTGCAAAACCTAAGCGGTCTGTCCTAGTACTGGTTCTACCTTATTTGAGTGGTTCGTCAATTTCAGGTTCCGATTTCTGTTTTTGCCAATCTTGGTTAACTTTTTCTTTGTCCAGTTTAAAAGGAATGTGGAGAGTCCATCACCTTGTCTCACACATGTTTTAATTTCGAAATGTTTCGAAATTTCTCCTCTGAATTTTACCTTAGACTTTGTACCATTCAGTGTTTCGGTAATAACTGGAGTGGTTTTTAGGTTCAGCACTCGTTATTTCACAATTTGGGAAACAGACCTACAGTCTACTAAGAGTTTTTTGAAGAACTACAAAAGTACAAACTATTTTCTACTACAAATTTTGTAATATCTGAGAATTAGTTTAAGAACTAAAATTAGTTCTGGGCAAGATCCACTTGGTCATGAACTCGCTTAATATTCACCAATTTTGCATTCAGTTTGTTGCGCTCGGTCCAGGACATATTGGGATAGAATTTTACTGCAGGAAGAAGGGCAATGCTTCTGTACTTATTAACCTCGGTTCTGTCTCCCTTCACATAATGCACACTCAAGACGGCAATTACATTGGATAATGTTACCAACAATTAATTTTGTCAAAAAATAACGAGGATTGCCATTCGCAAAAAGTAGTTGCTTATAATGGTTGAACAATATAAAGGCGATACTGACTGAGCATTGTAACACAGTGTTATGAACACACATACGGCAGCTAACGAACCTCAAATTTGCCACAGGAAACAGAGCTGTAGTGTCAGCTTGTCGGCAAAGCACACACTCTAGGTAGACGATGTACAACAACCTATGATATGCTGGAATGAACTTCTCCTTCTGTATTGGAGTGACGCTCTTGCACAACTTCCTGATAACTTGATACAGTGTGTCGGACCCGATAGTTGCCTGTAGCAATGCTCTTATTAGCTGAGCTGTCCAGGCAAAGGGGTAGCTCATTCAGTAAGAGCATTGCCCGTAAAAGGCAAGAATCGCGATTCGAGTCTCGATCGAGAACACTGTCTCACATTGTCAGCAAGTTTCAGTCCACTATCCGATTCGCCATCACGGTAGGTGTACGTCTTCGTATTTGCGATTTTTGTAACATACGAGAATACCTTACCGAATGTGCGTCGCAAATGCTGGCGATATAACTGATGTTAAATCAGTTTAAGGATCACACTCGTATTTCTACAGACAACTGGTCCGATCAGCTACAGGTGAACATGGTTTCGCTGACTGGTTGTCGGCAGAGGTATTACAAGAAGAAGTGAACAGCATATGGCTGCAATACTGAAACCTTTCGGAACACTCATTAAGCCGAAAAACTTAAACATTCATGAGAAAGAACAGCACTGCAATATGGGTACGCACAAAGCTTTCCCAAACAATTGCGTATAGCTCCAGGTCTCAATTCTGTTGGAGTCACGAAACTGAAGACAAGTTTTGCAACTGGGACACCACGTTAAGTTATGTTTAAGAACACGTGAGCACTGACGTAAAGCCAGACATTGTTCCTCCATTTTACGGCTGCCAGGTCGGAGTACAAAAGGATCGAGGACAGCCAACAGGCTAGCTCGGCCTGCGTTAAAGTTCTTCAGTTGCGCAGTAGCTCAGAAGATACGCTGTGCACTCGAATAACAGAGCGAAGCATCAGTCTCAAGTCCAACACTGAAACAACAATAAACTTTCCCCACATGCTTGCCTTCATGTTGTATATATAAGGCACGTCATCCGATTCAAACGGCAGCAAGTGACGGAATCTGCAGCGGGCCGGTTACCATGACTGTTTTCCACATGTCATACCAAGACTGAGTGTCTAGCAGTTTTCGTATAATTGGCAAGCTTCCTTTAGGTCATTGAGACATTCGCAGATAGGTGGTACCTATATCTCCAAAGGGCTAACTGACAAAGACGGTTTGTTATGGCACCTAGCTGCCGTGATCTCGTTCAAATAAACACCCAGCTATTATTGTAAACCACCGAAATTTATCAGGATTAAGAGAGGTGGACTGATAAGAAATGAGTATATTTTCCGCAGAATTGGCGAGGAAAGGACATTTTCATCTACATCAAGGATTGGACCTTCTGGTCCGTTCAAAATCAGTCAAGCCATATCTTCATTGGTCTTGCTGAATATCTCTTCTCTCTTAGTTTATGTTCTATAGCTTTAGTGATTTTTGCGTCTGGTATACGGTCTATATGTTCTTTCCGTTTTAAGTGACATTGTTTTATTATGTCCATTATGCTTTGCGTTTCCAGTTCAGCTCGGATGTCATCATTTTTCTTTTTATGCATGTACCAGCCACTTAACTAAGAAAACACATTTCGTATGCTTCTATTCTCTTTTCATCTCTCTTCTTAAGAGTCCGGTTTCCGCATCCATAGAACAGTGCTGGTGTAGCTATAACCTTATAGAAGTTTGGTAGGGTATCTCTGTGGACTTTCGTTTCCTATGTTATGTGTAAAATTCCACAGAAATAGTTAAATAGGTCTATTTTAAGTTCTGTTTCATTGTTTGTCCTGTACGTAATACTGCACCCGAAATATTTAAATGTATTAACTTGCTCTATGATCTGCTTGTCAATTTCAATCTCAACTCGCATAGACTGGTGACCTAAAAATGCCATTCATTTTCTCTTTGTGATGGAGACGTTCGGTTTGTATTCTGTGGCTATTTTAGTTAAATTAAAGACAGCTTCTTGTAGGCCGTTTTCATTCTAACTAATAATTACTTGGTCATCAACAAAAAGTACTGTACTAACAATCACATCGTTAATTTTAAAATGTCTTATTGTCTGTAGCCAAGTCCTGATTACATCGTCGACGGACATACTAAAAAGAGTGGGTGAGATACCCTTGACTAACTACTTGGTTTATTTCAGCCACATTATGCCTACTGCCTGCTGTTGTTATTTGTATTTTATTATTCATACGCAAACTCTGTACAGCTCTTATAAGATGAGATGGAATCCTTCTGTTTCTTAAAATTTACCACAGACTGTATCGATTTATTTTATCAAACGCCTTTTCGTACTCAATGAAGGCAAGAAAAGTTGGTAAACTGAATTCTCAATGTTTCTGTATCAGTTGTATCATGGAGAGGATACTGTCCGAACATGATCCGCCTTTTGGAAAACCATGTTGGGCAGCAGATAGCACAGTTTCAGCGTTTGGCGATAGTCGTTTTGTTAAAATGCTAGCATATAATTTATAACATGGAATCAGGAGGTTAATACTTCTGTAGTTCTGACATTCATGTCTGTTTCCTTTCTTATAAATTGTGCTTATGGCTACATTCCACTCTTCAAGTATATAACCATTTCACCAGCACATATTGATAAAAACGAATATTCTCATTTTTGCAATATTTATTGCATATTTTATCAGTTCTATATTGATTTTGTCACACCCTGGAGACTTCCAGTTTTTGCTAGACGTTGCTACATCCTGTAACTACTCGAGCGTTACTGTCTGTTCTTATCTGGTTCAGACAAAACCATCTCTCCAGAGTATTTTATAGTACTGTAAGCAGTTATATTCGAATATTGTGTTTATTTGCAGGTTATCCTCATCTTCTTTGTTCAAATGTTTCATTATTTTGTATGCTTTGTCTTGTCTTCCTCCTACATCATATTCAATATCTATAATATACACTCCTGGAAATTGAAATAAGGACACCGTGAATTCATTGTCCCAGGAAGGGGAAACTTTATTGACACATTCCTGGGGTCAGATACATCACATGATCACACTGACAGAACCACAGGCACATAGACACAGGCAACAGAGCATGCACAATGTCGGCACTAGTACAGTGTATATCCACCTTTCGCAGCAATGCAGGCTGCTATTCTCCCATGGAGACGATCGTAGAGATGCTGGATGTAGTCCTGTGGAACGGCTTGCCATGCCATTTCCACCTGGCGCCTCAGTTGGACCAGCGTTCGTGCTGGACGTGCAGACCGCGTGAGACGACGCTTCATCCAGTCCCAAACATGCTCAATGGGGGACAGATCCGGAGATCTTGCTGGCCAGGGTAGTTGACTTACACCTTCTAGAGCACGTTGGGTGGCACGGGATACATGCGGACGTGCATTGTCCTGTTGGAACAGCAAGTTCCCTTGCCGGTCTAGGAATGGTAGAACGATGGGTTCGATGACGGTTTGGAAGTACCGTGCACTATTCAGTGTCCCCTCGACGATCACCAGTGGTGTACGGCCAGTGTAGGAGATCGCTCCCCACACCATGATGCCGGGTGTTGGCCCTGTGTGCCTCGGTCGTATGCAGTCCTGATTGTGGCGCTCACCTGCACGGTGCCAAACACGCATACGACCATCATTGGCACCAAGGCAGAAGCGACTCTCATCGCTGAAGACGACACGTCTCCATTCGTCCCTCCATTCACGCCTGTCGCGACACCACTGGAGGCGGGCTGCACGATGTTGGGGCGTGAGCGGAAGACGGCCTAACGGTGTGCGGGACCGTAGCCCAGCTTCATGGAGACGGTTGCGAATGGTCCTCGCCGATACCCCAGGAGCAACAGTGTCCCTAATTTGCTGAGAAGTGGCGGTGCGGTCCCCTACGGCACTGCGTAGCATCCTACGGTCTTGGCGTGCATCCGTGCGTCGCTGCGGTCCGGTCCCAGGTCGACGGGCACGTGCACCTTCCGCCGACCACTGGCGACAACATCGATGTACTGTGGAGACCTCACGCCCCACGTGTTGAGCAATTCGGCGGTACGTCCACCCGGCCTCCCGCATGCCCACTATACGCCCTCGCTCAAAGTCCGTCAACTGCACATACGGTTCACGTCCACGCTGTCGCGGCATGCTACCAGTGTTAAAGACTGCGATGGAGCTCCGTATGCCACGGCAAACTGGCTGACACTGACGGCGGCGGTGCACAAATGCTGCGCAGCTAGCGCCATTCGAGGGCCAACACCGCGGTTCCTGGTGTGTCCGCTGTGCCGTGCGTGTGATCATTGCTTGTACAGCCCTCTCGCAGTGTCCGGAGCAAGTATGGTGGGTCTGACACACCGGTGTCAATGTGTTCTTTTTTCCATTTCCAGGAGTGTATTTTTCCCAACTAAGATTTTTAACTTCTCTGACTTTCCTTTTGTCCAGAGCTGATTTATAATCTAATCTCAGAACTTGATCGTTTGAGGAATTCGACATTTTGGAGTAGGCATGTTTCTTACCTTCAATTAGACTCCGTATTTCATCTTTCCAGTACTGTAGGCCTCTTTTGGAAAAACTTTTCTTTCTTATGCCAAGTGCTCCTGTTGTTGCTATAAGTAGTGCTTCCTTTGTATTATTTCATTCGTGGTTGATGTTATCCACTTTTTTATTTAAACTTATATATTATTCAAACCCTTAGTGATATAGTAACCGGATTCTCTCTTCTTGAAGTAAATGTGCTTTAAATGTTGCACCGGCATCAGTTTGTTTCCGTTTGGAAGATATTTCCTTTTTTTAAGTAGTATTATCTTTGAGACTGGCAAGAAATGATCCGAAGAGACATCTGAACTCTTGGAGATCTTTGTGTCTTGCATTAAAGAAAGACCAAGTTGTCTTATTTGCTACTACGTAGTCGATAATTGTGGCGGAGCCTCTAGCTGACTGAACACGTATACTCGTGAATCTTTTAATGACTGCAGAATGCTTTGTTATTCTTAGCTTATTATTTAGTGAGACGCCGTCAATCTATATGGAAAGGAATACATGGAAAACACCGACAAGAGGATGAGGCAGGATGGTAGGACACCTGTTAAAACGTCAGGGGATGACTTCCGTAGCAGGGCTTCTATAGGGAGCTGTTGAGGGTAAAGGCTGCAGAGGAAGACAGAGAGATTGGAATACGTCCAACAAATGACTGACGACGCAGGCTGGAAGTGCTGCTCTTGAGATGAAGTTGTTGGCACAAGAGAGGAATTGCTGGCGAACCAAATCAACCCTCCCCCTCCTCTCCATCCCAAACTCCTAACCCCCTGCCCTCCTAACCGGATCCACCTCGAATGAATAACAGTCGAATGTTAACCCCACGGCACAACCTGGAATAGTATTGCGGAGCTTAAATCTCTGTCCGTGAATGAACTTCTGTCAAGTAGCGTAAAGTGAATGCTGACAGTATTCCTCCAATATTGCAATGCCCGGTTCGTGTAGTCATTGCTGTCGAACTGAGGTGGTGATCCGTCTCTCATAACACAGAGGCCGAAGAAGAAAGGAATGGCGCATTTCTATGTCTCATAAACTCAGGTGAAAATTTAAACACTTTTCACAGCCATCACTCAACACTGATCAATAAACCCTAGTGCATATAATACGTGTTACGATTCTGAACTGCTTCTGTTAAGCAATAGATAAGCAGTGAGCTAAAAGAGACAGGCGAAATGAATGGATAGCTTTATGTATTTTTATTTATTTATCGCCTTCCGTTGAATTACATCAACGGGTGAAGACTAGTTTACAGAATGCCGTTGAGAAAGTTTATGAAGAATGGAAACTGAATAATTAAGAAAACGCGAACAAATTGAGGGTATAAGTGTAAGTAACGTAGCACAGAGAAAATTCTCTACTACCGCGAGAACTAACAGTGGTGTTCCATAAATAAACCTTTCGATATAGGAACTTCATCATGCAATACACAGCTGTACTTATTTTTATTTTGATAATCGATTCGGTCACTCTCTCGCCATACCCGGGACGTATTCCATAATTGCAATAACTAATGAAAATCTTAAAACGCTCTGTTATGGTATGACTTGTGATATCACACGCTACAGAGTGTTGACAGCTTGCACTGGAAGACAGATGTGCTTATTGCAATTGTGGAATGCACAACTAAATACGTCTTTTATGTCCTGATGATGGTCAGAATGTGACAGAAATCGATTCTCAAAATAAAAATAAGTGCAGCTCGGTATTTCATGATGCAATTCCTAACCTTTATAGAAGCTGTTCAACATAGCCTACACAAAACATTTATTTCAACTTAGATCTGAATATTTGAAGTTTCTCACTCATTATTTTTAGTTCTGTTGGGAGCCTAATAAATGAAAATGAAAACTTCTGACTAGTAAGCACATTTCTATATAGTGCTTAAGAAAGTGTTACCCAAATGCAGAACGTTTTTCTGTCTGATGTTCACTGCATTGAATTACATCGCACTTTCTTCTCAGCGGTTCAATATTGTGAATAATAAATCCCGTGTTGGAGTACACATTAAGGTGACAAAAATCATGCCATAGTGTTATGCACATACGCATTGGCGGTAGTACGGGGTTCATTACGCACTAAAGAGCAGTGCACTGGTGGAGCTGTCATTCGTACTCAGATGATTCATCTGAAGAGGTTTCCGTCGTCATTATGGTCACACAACGGGAATTAACAGACTTGGAACGCGGAATGGTAGTTGTAGTTACACGCATGGGGCATTCCATTTCGGAAATCATTAGACAATTCAATATTCGGAGATCCACAGTGTCAAGAATGTCCGAGAATACCACATTAAGGCATTACCTCTCACCACGGACAACACAGTGGGTAGCGACCATCACTTAACGTCCGAGAACAGTTGTGTTTACGTAGAGTTGTCAGTGCTAACAGGCAATTAACACTGCAAAATGGTTGAAATGGCTCTGAGAACTATGGGACTTAACTTCTGAGGTCATCAGTCCCCAAGAACTTAGAACTACTTAAACCTGATTAACCTAAGGACATCACACACATCCATGCCCGAGGCAGGATTCGAACCTGCGATCGTAGCGGTCGCGGGGTTCCAGACTGAAGCGCCTAGAATCGCTCGGCCACGCCGGCTGGCCAGTTTAACACAGCGTGAAATAACCACAGAAATGAAGGTGGGACGTACGATGTATGTATCCGTTAGGGCAGCGCGGCGGAATTTGGCGTCAATGGGTTATGGCAGCAGACGACCGACGTGAGTGAATCTGCAAACAGCACGACATTGCCGGCAGCGTCTCTCCTGGGCGTCACGAGACCATATCGGTTGGACTCTAGACGACTTGAGAACCGTGGCCTGGTCAGATGAGTCCCATTGTCACTTGGTAAGAGTTAATGGCAATGTTAGTGTGTGGCACAGACCCAACAAAGCCATGACCCAAGTTGTCAACACGGCACTGTGCAAGCTAGTGGTGGTTCCTTATTGATGTGGACTATATTTACACGGAATGAACAGCGTCCTCTGGTCCAATTGAAGCGATCATTGACTGGAAATGGTTACGTTCGGTTGCTCGGAGACTAATTTCAGCCATTTATGGGCTTCATGCTCCAAAGCAACGCTGGAATTTTTATGGACGACAATGCGCCGTGTCGCCGAACCACAAGTGTTCGCGATTGGACTGAAGAACGTTGTGGACAATTCGAGCGAATGATTTGGCCACACATCGAACATTTATGGGGCATAATCGAGAAATCAGTTCGTGCACAAAATTCTGCACCTGAAACACTTTCGCAATTATGGACGGCTATAGTTCCGACTTGCAGCAACTATAGCCGGCACTTGGATGGGTGATCATCCGGGCCGCCATCCACTGTTGCCATTTTTCGGGGTGCACTCAGCCTCGTGATGCCAATTGAGGAGCTACTCGACCGAATAGTAGCGGCTCCAGTCACAGAAAACCATCGTAACCACCGGGAGAGCGGTGTGCTGACCACATGCCCCTCCTATCTGCATCCTCATTGAGGATGACACGGCGGTCGAATGGACCCGATGGGCCACTTGCGGCCTGAAGACGGAGTGCTTGTTTTATAGATGCAGCATGGCTCAGTATATCTACATGGGGCTTCCAATGACTTGAGTCCATGCCACATCGAGTTGCTGAACTACGCCAGACAAAAGGAGGTCCGACACGATATTAGGAGATATCCCACTACTTTGGTCACCTCAGTGTATTTACGTGGATGGCATGGCCAACACATAGTTCGCAAATTGACACCGCATATCAACCTGACTGCCTTTTTCTAAACTAAGAATATTCTTAGCGACTGCACAGAGTTGCTGAATGTATGTTAGCGTGGGTGCGTGGCAGTCCATCACGTAGGCCGCCCCCAGGGCCGTGCTGGTAACCCAGGCAGAACCTGTTCGGACAGTAGCCTGTGGAAACCGTGCAGTGTTATCACTAGGGAGCTGGGAGCCTGTGTTCTGGAAACAGTAGTGGGCAGTGCAGTAGGCGCACTCCCGTTACAGGGGCGGAGACAATCAGCGCGGAGTGTTGCCGCTGCGGCCCGCTGACCGCCTTGCGCAGCCGACCGCCGCGCGTCGCCACCACGCGACGGAATGCGCAGGCGCGGGAGCAGGCTCGCTAAGTGTCGCCACTTCGCTTGCTCATCTCTTCCTTCCTACAAGGGAACCTCCCCATCGCACCCTCCTCAGATTTAGTTATAAGCTGCCAAGTGGATAGGCCTTGAAAAACTAAACACAGATCAATCGAGAAAACAGGAAGAAGTTGTGTGGAACTATGAAAAAAATAAGCAAAATATACAAACTGAGTAGTCCATGTGCAAGATTGGCAACATCAAGGATAGCATGAGCTCAGGAGCGCTATGGTCCCGTGGTTAGCGTGAGCAGCTGCGGAACGAGAGGTCCTCGGTTTAAGTCTTCCCTCAAGTGAAAAGTTTACTTTTTTTATTTTCGCAAAGTTATGATCTGTCCGTTCGTTCATTGACGTCTCTGTTCACTCTAATAAGTTTAGTGTCTGTGTTTTGCGACCGCACCGCAAAACCGTGCGATTAGTAGACGAAAGGACGTGCCTCTCCAATGGGAACCGAAAACATTTGATCGCAAGGTCATAGGTCAACCGATTCCTCCACAGGAAACCACGTCTGATGTATTCTATACGACACTGGTGACGGCATGTGCGTCACACGACAGGAATATATTGTCGACCCACCTAACCTGTGCACTTGGCGAAAGGGTAAAAAAATTCTTCTACCTTGCCCGATTTAGGTTTTCTTGTGGATGTAATAATCACTTCCAAAAAAGTGATGAAAACATAAGAGTTTGTCACATAAACTGCAACAAATGAATGCAACAGTTTCACAGTCGCACTGTTTTCCCTGTACTCTGTCAAAACATATGTTTTCAACGTTTTCAAATTTTTCCGTGTGTAGACCGTCAAATCCTGCATATGTTCAAGCAAATCTGAACACGTCCTGGAATTTTGGAGAGCGAAGTTGATTATGTGTGAGTGCCTTGACTTTGATAATTGTCTGAAAATAAAAAATTAAACTTTTCACTCGAGGGAAGACTTGAACGACGGACCCCTCGTTCCTCAGCTGCTCACAACTTCTTCCTGTTTTCTCGATTGATCTGTGATCAGTTTTTCAAGGCCTATCCACTGTGCCAACTTATAACTAAATCTGAGGGGGGTGCCATGGGGAGGTTCCCTTGTTAGTAGCCTCAGCAGCGACTCATTCCGGTTGAGACTTCTTCGAGAAGATGCCAACGAGAGAGGAGAAGTAGTTAGGATACTGAAGTGGTGAGGTTAGATAACAAGCGGCACGTCTCTTCGTAACTGGCCGTACGACGCGCTATTTGAGCAAAAGTAAAGGGAGCACTGGATGTCAAACGCCATCCACCAATAAAAAAGGAGGCGAGGAGTATCGTGTTATCAGCAGAGAAGCATGAATCGGACAAGTGAGCTCGGTGACTTCGAAAGTGGACTTGTCATTGGATGTCACCTGAGTAACAAATACGTCAGTGACATTTCAACCCTTCTAAATCTATCCAAGTAGACTGTTGGTAATGTGAAGTGGAAATGTGAAGAAACAACACAGCTAAACGAAGACCACACCGATTAGGACCGTCGAGCATTGCGGAGGTTTGAGTCTTCCTGGCAGACTAAAGCTGTGTGCTGGACCGAGACTCGAACTCGGGACCTTTGAATTTCGCGGCCAAGTACTCTACTGAGCTACCCAAACACAACTCACGACCCGTCCTCACGGCTTCAGTTCTGCCGGTACCTCGTCTCCTACCTTCCAAATTTCACAAAACTCTTCTGCGAACCTTGCAGAACTAGCACTCCTGGAAGAAAGGATATTGCGGAGACATGGCTTAGCTACAGCCTGGGGGATGTTTCCAGAATGAGATTTTCACTCTGAAGCGGAATGTGCGCTATTATGAAACTTCCTGGCAGATTAAAACTGTGTTCGCAGAAGAGCTTCTGTTAAGTTTGGAAAGTAGGAGACGAGGTACTGGCAAAATGGAAGCCGTGAGGATGGGTCGTGATTCGTGCCTGTGTACCTAATTGAGTATTTACTCGCGAAAGGCAAAGTCCCGAGTTCGAGTCTCGGTCAGGAACGAAGTTTTAATCTGCCAGGAAGTTTGGCATCAGCGCACACTCCGTTGTAGAATGAAAATCTCATTCTGTATTGCGGAGAGTGTTTTTAAAAAACCACGTGAAATCAGCGGAAGCAATCATTCCTGACTTCCCAAGCAATTCAGCTAGCACAATGACTGTGTGTAGGGCGTTAAAAAGAATGGGGTACGATGGCCTCGCAGCTCTCCATAAGCCACACATTTCTACAGGCAACAGTAAGCGACGCTTGAGGTGGTGTAAATACCGACGGGCCCCTGCACAGTTGAAGACTGGAAACGAGTGATTTGGAATGGTGAATCTCGCTATACCCCGTGGCAATTTGATGACAGCGTTTGGGATTGGCGAATGCCTCGAGAACATTACTCACCATCATGTGTAGTGCCAATGGTTAAGTAAGGAGTAGGCGGTGTTATTGTAAGAAGGTGTTTTTCGCGGTTCCCTTATTGCGCTTAAGAAATCGCTAAGGAACCTTAACACATTTTACAGCATTTTGTACAGCGTACAGTAGAGGAACGTGATTGTACCAGCATGACAATGCACGTTGTCATAAAGCAGCGTCTGTGAGACAATGGTCAGTGGACAGTAGCATTCCTGATATGGACTGACCTCCCCAGACCCCCAATCTCAACCCACTGGCATACTTTGGGATAAGTTTGGACGTCGACTTAGTTCCAGACCCCAGAGTCCAACATCACTACCTTCTTTCGTTTCAGCTCTTTGGGAGGAACGGGCTGCCTTTCTTCCACAGGCGTTCAGACACCGCACTGAAACTGTCCCCAGCAGATCTCAGGCCTTCATAAACGCAAGAGTGGGCACATACCATTTTAACGTCCATTAACAGGTGCCGGATACTTTTGGATAATGTGTGCAATGTGTGTTCAAAATCGGGAATTGTGTAATTTCGTATAGTGAATGAGTCCGATTTTCGCGAGTTTTTCGTTATTGCGTTAGTAATATGTTTGAAAAGTATCTGCACAGTTTTAGCCACACTTGATACAACTCTGTTTTCAGCTGTCAGACACTCGTGCTTTGGCAGCGTCGGCGACATTTTTTTATTTTGTATACAGATAGATCAGAGAAATTATAACAAATTTTGGTAGAGCAAGGTGATAAAATGCAACAAAGTTTCATCAATGTTAAATATTGCTTTTAGCAAGTCTGCTAAGTTAAAAACAAGGGTTTACGAGTGGTATAATCATTTCGAGGAAGGCCGTAAAGATGTTAAAAGTGACGAGCCACTGGACGCCAGAGCACATCATCACCTGAAGAAATCGTAAGAAAAGTGAAAGAAATTATTATGAACGATCGCCGAAACACAATAACAGAAACTATTGATGATGATTATAGCACATCAGGAGGGCAAAGCGGTGGTTTTTCCGGGTATATTGGGCATGAAATGTGTGACGGCAAAATTTGTTCCAATCTCGATGAATTTCAAACAAAAATAGTGGCGAATGCAAATTGCTCAGGTGTTGCTAGATGAAGTCAACAACAAGGCAGAACTATTGAAACGCGTCATAACACGTGATCAAACACGTGTTATGGGTATGAATTCGAAAGTAAGGCTAAATCGTTCAAGTGGAAGCATTACGGGTTGCCAAGCCCGGAGAAAGCTCCTCAGTTACGGTGAAATGTGAAGGTTATGCTCACTGTGTTCTTCGATTTTAACGGCGTAGAGCACCGAAATAGTACGGACACAAGCATTTGCTGGTTATGTTCAGATTTCTTTCTTCCCCTACAATTTTCACCCTCTACACTCTACAGCACCCGTAAGTACCGAGAAAGTTATTCCCTGATGTCTTAAGACATGTCCTCTCTTCCTGTCAATGTTTTCCACATTTTCTCCTCACCGACTCCGCGACTTCCTCATTTATTATGTCTACCTAGTTTTCAACAACACTCTATAGCAACACGTCTCAAACACTTCAGTTCTGATCTGTTCTGGTTTCCCAGTGTCCACGATTGCTGTGCTCCAAATGTACGTTCTCAGAAATTTCTTCCTCAAACTGAGGCCTTTGTTTGATATCAATAGACTTGTTTTCACCAGGAACACTCTCTACCTGTTCCATTCTATTTTTTATGTCCTCCTTGCTTCGTCCGCCGTGCGTTCTTTTGCTTCCAAGACAGCAGAATTCCTTCACTTCTTCTACTTCATGGTCACCAATTTTGACGTTACGTCTATCGCTAATCTTATTTCTGTTACCCCTCGTTACTTCCGTCTTTCTTCTGTTTACTCTCAATTCATATTCTGTGCTCGTTAGACTGTGCATTCCTTCAACAGACCTGTAATTCTTTTTCACTTTGAGGATAACGTTGCCATCTTATCACTGATATTCTTTCACCATGAATTTTAGTACCACTCCCGGGCCCTTCTTTTATTTCCGTAGTAATTACTTCGTACAGCCTGAACAGTGTGGGTTGAAGACTATCTCCCTATCTTGTATCCTTCCAAGTCCGAGAACTTCGTTCTTGGTCTTTCATTTTCTGTTGTTTCGTCTCGGTTCTTGTACATATTGTTTATTATTGTTTATTAACCTTCCTTCCCTAAAGCTTACAACTATTTCGCACAGAATGTCGAAAATTTTGTATCATTTTACACGGTCAAACACTTTTTCTAGTCCAATAAGTGCTACGAAGGTGTCTCCATTTTTCTTAAGTCTTGCTTCTATTATCAAGCGCAACGTCAGAAACGTATCTCTGGTGCCTTTACATTTGCTAAAGTAAAACTGATTGTCATCTAACAGATCTTCAGTTTTACTGTTCCACTCTTCTGATACCGATATCCAAATGAGATTTCTCTCTGATTTATAAGGGCAATAAATGTCAAGATGAATTTTATGGTCAAGGAGACGGGGTTGGTTAATGTTGAAACATATTTTTCTTTATTTATTATTTATTGTTATTAATTAATTCTTTCATATAGATTTTAAAGTGATAATCGTTATAATCACTTACAGTTATTAATAAACCTTAACAGCCTAAGCAAACAGTTTCCCCGGTATCCACTGTCTGAATTAACAGTGACTTCTTTGAAGACTGATGTAATCATTGTGAAATTCAGGCTACACATTCGGAGGGCAGATGACACAGTCTTCTGTCTGTCATTTCTAAATATATTTTCGATTGCCATGCACTTCTTTAATAACGTAACTATAAACATTGTAAACCAAATATTTGACTGAGACTGCCAAGAATCACCGAGATGGGTTGCTAAGCTGTCATTTTCTCGCGATATCGTTGTCGTGTGTTGGAGTGGTTCGTGTGCATGACGTGTAGCGGACGTTACGCAACGACTCTCGCTGCGAACTACCTGTCCACATGTGGGACACGCCGACTCCCACACACGACGTTTTTCTCTGGCACGATCGAATTTCCCTCTTGTTTCAGAAGCAAGGAACACACTAATAAAAAACCGTGCCGCACTGTGTCCACGCGTCTATCGATACAGGCCCACAGGATCGCTTCATACATGCCAGTAAACTCTCGATTCTTTAAAGATTCGAGCTCCCGCGAATAGAACAAATAAGCTACTGTGTCAAGTATTTGGCGTTAAGCATGTAAGCGAGGAAAAAATGTATAAGATTTAAAATTTTGTTTAGAGTTCGTTGGAAGGCGCTAAGTACGCCCATTCTCAAATATTGGATTAATGTAATCCCGCTATTTGCGAACCGTGTATTCCGCTGCCTTAAGACATATACACAGTTTCTCACTGTATGGCTTGTATGACTGTGTTAAACCTTTAGCATAAGATTATACGTCGTAATTAATGTATTATGACAGCATTTTAAATTCGTACATTCGGCCAATACTTATATGAAATATTGTAAATCACATTTTTGTTACCCCTCGAAGCCGTTAGATAGGCAACCTGTAACTGTGATCGTTCGCTACGAACCGGATTAGCTGTTTATTAATATACACTGAAGAAGAAGAAAAGAAACTGGTGTGGGCATGCATATTCAAATACATAGAATGAAAACAGGCAGAATGTGGCGCTGCGGTCGGCAAAGCCTATATAAGACAAGTGTCGGGCGCAGTTGTTAGATCGGTTACTGCTGCCACAATGGCAGGCTATCAAGATATAAGTGAATTTGAACGTGGTGTTATATCGGCGAACCATCGATGGGACACAGCATCTCCGAGGTAGTGGAGAAGTGGAGATTTTCCCGTACGACCGTTTCACGAGTGTATCGTGAATATCAGGAATCTGATAAAACATCAAATCTCCGACATCGCTGCGGCTGGGAAGAGATCCTGGATGAACGGGAACAACGACGACTGAAGAGAATCGTGCAACGTGACAGAACTGGAAAAAAATGTTCAAATGGCTCTAAGCACTATGGGACTTAACATCTGAGGTCATCAGTCCCCTAGACTTAGAAGTACTTAAACCTAACTAACCTAAGGACAGCACACACATCCATGCCCGAGGCAGGATTCGAACCTGCGACCGTAGCAACAGCGCGGTTCCGGACTGAAGCGCCTATAACCGCTCGGCCACAGCGGCCGGTGTGACAGAACTGTAACCCTCTCGCAGATTGCTGCAGAATTCAATGCTGGGCCATCAACAAGTGCCAGCGTGCGAACCGAACCATTCAACGAAACATCATCGATATGGGCTTTCGAAGCCGAGGGCCCACTCGTGTATCCTTGATGACTGCACGACACAAAGCTTTACACCTCGCCTGGGCCCGTCATTACCGACATTGGACTGTTGATAACTGGAAACGTGTTGCTTGGTCGGACGAGTCTCGTTTCAAGTTGTATCGAGCGGATGAACGTTTATGGGTATGGAGACAACCTCATGAATCCATGGACCTGCATGTCAGCAGGGGACTGTTCAAACTGTGGTGGAGGTTCTGTAATGGTGTGGGGTGAATGCAGCAGGAGTGATATGGGATCCCTGATACGTCTAGATACGACTGTGGCAGGTTACAGGTACGTAAGCATTCTGTCTGATCACCTGCATCCATTCATGTCCATTGTGCATTTCGACGGACTTAGGCAGTTGCAGCATGACAATTCGACACCCCACACATATCCATATTTTGCTACAGAGTGGCTCCAGGAACACTTTTCTGAGTTTAGCGACTTCCGCTGACCACCAAACTCTTCAGACATGAACATTATTGAGACAGTCTGGGATGCCTTGGAACGTGCTGTTCAGAAGAGATCTCCACCCCGTAGTACTCTTACATATTTATGGACAGCCCTGCAGGTTCCATGGTGTCAGTTGTCTCCAGCACTACTTTAGACAATAGTCCAGCCCATGCCACGTCGTGTTACGGTACTTCTGCGTGCTCGCGGAGCCCTACACGATATTAGGCAGGTGTACCAGTTACTTTGGTTCTTGAGTGTAGATAATACGTGAACATGTTCTGGGATTTTATTGAAAATCCCAAACTCAATACATTGTTATTATTGAAAATATTACTGGAGTAAGTCAGCGTTGAAAACAGAATATTTGAAATTAATTATAAAACAGTCTAGATCGCAAAGCCCGTTTATTACAAGGTGACCGGTTTCGATCATCTTAATACTTTCCAAACTGTAATATGGCGCAGGATATAAATTAAAGAGATGCTTGAAAAGAACTTAGCTGTAAAATTAGAGAAAATAGATATACCCATACTGATGGACAATGGAGGCGCCGCCTACAACTGACGGCTTGATATCAGTGTTAGCCGGTTAGGTTAAGTTGAAAGAATTATGTACAAAAAGTTGTACTTATTAGTAAATAAAACAACAAAATTACGTAGAATAATTTTTTAAGAAAGGAGAACAGCTTGTAAATGCATACTAAGAAATATAAAAAGGAAATAAATAAATACTGCATTCGTTGTATACAGGTTACCCTGTAGGGGCACGGAGAAAAAAAGAATTACAATGTCATTGGTTCCTATGGAGACGCTGGGGCCTTCCAAAGTTGTAGCAGGGAGGCGATTTCCAAAGAGATGGCGCTGAGTATCGATTGGTGGTATCCAGCAGACAACATTCCATAGGTGTATAAAGTAATTGTTTACCATGGAGACGGCAGACGCTGATTTTAGGCGATTTCCACTGAAGCAGCCACAATCATCGATAAATGAAGCATAGTATAGAACGCTTCATAGATGCAGTTCGAAGAAAATGATATGTAACAGATTTTTACAGTTATAAAATGAAAACATTGCAGTAAGAGTTCTGAAGCAGACCGTCAGAAAGCCCAAGGAAATGTTTGCCTTTGTGAAGTCTAGCTGTTCGTTTATAACCGATAAAGTTTTGTTTTTGTAATGTGAATGAATTTCGATTTTTTCTAATATATTAAGAAGTAGCCCTTTACGTGCATTATGTAAAGCTTTGATGTTGTCAGAAATACAACCCTCAGAGTTATTATGTTCATCAAGACGCTGATCAAACAACGATTTAGTACATGCAGAACCAGTTGTGTCCTCTCTGAAACATATCAAAAAGTGAGGCCAGTTTGTCCGCTATATTGTTCATCGCAGTCGTTGCACTGTATTTACAGATGCCAGAATTTTGGTATTTTCTTGGATTCACCCATTTTATACTTCAGTCTTCTTGCAGGAGGTTGTTAGTGGTAGGATAAGGTCGGGTAAGAGTAGAGTCCGCAGTGGCATTTTCTCTGCATTGGAAACTCTGACAACTAAAAAACTAAATTCAGCTGTTGGTTCTATATTGACACCATCACCTGTAATCTTGGAGAGCTGTGCCAGATTTATTGTTTGTAGCAGGTAAATATAAGTTTCTGTTTCAAATTATGTAATCTTTAAGTTGCATATCATAAGCAGCAAGGTATGCAATAGAAAATAAAATTATTTGTCAAACGAATCACCGTTCTGTGAGGGACAAACCACGTCCCGACAAATTGCGGAGCCAAGCAGAGACTGCCAGTCGTAATATTTGTTTTGAACTGTGGTGCGCATCGATTAAGAGTAGGCTGTAACACAGCGGGAGAGACTACACGTGTGGTCTCAACCCCCCTCCCTCTTCGTTTCTAGCGATTACTAATCCAGGAAGACCCATCAGGCGTACAGATGTGAGTGCTTTGTTTCGAGCTGCATATTCTAGAGTAGCCGCAATCAAAACAGCTGAGAAATCCTTCGAGTGAACGGAAATGTTCCCGTTCAATTCGGATGCCTTCATATCAAAAGACTTTGTTCCATCAGAAATCACTGAGAGAGCCGAATTTCCAACAACTCAAGAAGGCAAACGAGTTCAACAGGACACCACGGACAGATGATTTGTCTGTGCAGTCATCAAGAAAAAGCCAAGAACGTAACACAAATGAAGTTCAGAGAGCTGATGTACGGACAGGCGTAGGCCTATTCAGTGTTTATCCATTGCCAAAATATGATCGACCCACAACAAAGAAAAATATGTCAAAAAAAATCCGAGAAAAATGGATTCTTAGACAAACAAGCTAAACCAGTCAAAACTAAGAAGCGACAAAACGCCAGTACCAACAATACAGAATCTCTTGGGCTAATCTTGACTTGACCGCGCCATGACGTTCAGGAACAACCAGGTCCAAATCCAAGAAGGGATCTGCTGTTTTGAATTGCCCAGTGTGTGTAAAGTCTACATGGAACCTATTGCGGAAGACTAGGTGTGGTAACTGCTAGATTAGTTGTAAATGCTCTCAGGAATGACATGAAGAATACACAAGTTATGAATGGCATGGTGAATTTTCTTGTAATTTATGTTGATGTGTACTCTTTGACTACATGTCGCGTATTCTTGCCAGACGATGCGGCTACTAGTAGTAACGAGCAGTATCTTACATATGTTAACATTTAAGGTTTACGTTAAAAGTTAGGTAGCTATTGTTCCCAAATAGCCAGCAATAATCTGTTATAAGAAGAGTTTGTTTTAACCTTCTCATCTACTAGGTATTAGCGATTAAATACTTAGTGCGTACTCTTTCCCGACCCTTCCCTAATATCAAGAATTACAGTAAACAAATGACAGCATAATGTTTACTAAAATGTCTAATATGAGACTTACTTCAGACAAAATAAATTATTTAACAAAATAAATCCAACGATAGCCTTCACAACTAAGAAGCCATAAAAAAAAAAACGATCAACAGCTATTTACTACAGACCGATACGTACATTACGGGATAACGGGTATTTGTATTCTGGGACTTTATCTATGAAGTCTTCTCTACTAAGCTTCATTTATCGATGTTTGTGGCCACTTCAATGGAAATCGCCCGAGATCAGCGTCTACCATCTCCGAAGTAACCAACTACCTCGTAATCCTATGGAATGTCGTCTGCTGGACATCAGCTATCGATACTGACCGACATCTCTTTGGAACTCGCCCTGCTGCTTCATCTTTGGAACGACGTCCACCATCTCCATAGAAACCAACAACATCATAATTATTTCCCGGCCTGCCCCTATACGACAACAAAAATGGAATAAACTATAGATGTATGAACCACAACAGCAAGAATGATGGCAACATACCTCATGTTCTGTTGGTTCCACAGTTGCATCCACATTTCTGCATCCTGTCTACCACCTCGTCACCATTGCAATGTGGCTTTCTTTGTTCATTGTGCTGATGTGAGGGACCTTTGGGAGCATTTGCGTCCTGCTTTTTCAATTTGTGACGATACATATTACTACTCGCCTATATAGTGCAGCATGTTTTACATAATTAACTATATTACAAGGTAGCAACTCCATGTTTGTTACATGTATATTACAATAAGACACTTCACGATGTTTACATGTGGACTTCAATAGTGGGCGTCCATATCATATACTGTAAACACTTATGTGCTAAAGCATGCGAAGATGATGTATTTATTACGGAAAAGAAACATATCAGCTACATTGTTCTCTAACACACCACAGATTGTATTGTGCAGACTATGATGTCTCTCGGGCGATCTTTGGAAGATCGTTCCATCTATGTCCATTCCAGAATGTTGCTCAGACACAATGGTATGGCGCTTACCTGTTTACTCATTAACAGTTTTATATGACGGCTGTGTTATAGGGTCCTGAAATGAAAGTCTGCAACTTACTCAGGCGTTTTAGAGATGTCCTCACTTTTACTAATGCCAGATCTAGACTATATGACCTATATATGCTTTTCTGACAATGGATTGTATTTCATACCAGTCTGATGTCTTTTGGCATTTAAATAAGGAAAGGAATCATGGTATTTGTACACTATTTTTCATGGTTGCCTTGTTTCTCGCTGTTGTGACTTATACTTCAATGGTTTATTCCAGTTTTTGTACTTGACAATGGCCTACGGCCGAAATCTGGATTGTATAACAATAAAATAAAAATGATTACAGAAAAATGGCGGTAGCATCATTTAAAAATTTGACCATGACTGTGCCTCCAGCCAAAATAAAAATTATCAATGCTATTTTTATTTGTTTCCTTTTTATATTTCTTAGTATATTTATCTGACAATAGCTGCATTAACAGGCCGTATCTTGTTTATTATAAAATTATTGTACGTAATTTTGACATTCTCTTTGCTAATAAATTCATCTTTTTGTAAATAATTATTTTGACTTATATCCGATTGGCTAACACTGACATCAGTCCGTCAGCTGTAGGCAGAGCTTCCAATATTTAAGAAATAGCTGCGCTGCTTTCGCCAGCAGTTGACTATCATAATTCAGCGATTTCTGCTCCGTGTACAGCAATTGTCGATCAATACAGGTACATATGTTTTATAATATTACAGCTAATTTTAAGTTCTCATTATGCATCCGCCTGATTTATGTCCTCTACCATATTACAGTTTTGAAGGCCTGAATATGTTCGTGTGATGATAGATACTGGTCACCTTGTAATAAACGTGTGTTTGCGATTTCTATTGTTTCGTAATTACTTTCAGTAAGTCCTTCCTAGAGAGGAGATGTCACGAGGAAACATCACCAGGAGCGACAGTAGCGTCTGAAATACATCAAGGAAGTGTTACGCGAGCGTTATCTTCACTGGTTACTAATGGCCCCCAAAATTTATGACCACTGCCCACAGCGAGACTGAACACCGTTCGGTGGTACTGCGGCCACATAACGCGGAAAGAAACGTATACGCAGGGGCAGATCAAGAACGTGGAAACACCGAAAACACAATGTTTAATATGGTGTAGCAAAACCGTTGACGTTCAAAACAGCTTCCACTCGTCTCGGAATGAGTAGATACAGATTCTGTATGGTTTAAGGTTCAAATTGTTCAAATGGCTCTGAGCACTATGGGACTTAACTTCTGAGGTCATCAGTCCCCTAGAACTTAGAACTACTTAAACCTAATTAATCTAAGAACATCACACACATCCATGCCCGAGGCAGGATTCGAACCTGCGACCGAAGTGGTCGCGCGGTTCCAGACTGTAGCGCCTACAACCGCTCGGCCACACCGGCCGGCTATGGTTTAAGGGAACCTTATTCTATTCTTCCTGTGAAACAGTGATAAGTTGAGGTAACAGTCACAAAGGAGGATAGCGATCATACGCCATTCTCTCCAAACTAGACCGCAACGGCGCAATGATATTGAAATGTGACTGCTGTACCTAGAAGGATGAGTCAGTTCATCCTTGGTCTCACAAAACCATATCTGGGCGTGAGAGCTTTTAGAACAGGGGCCCTACCTTCTCTGAACGCCTCATAACCATTGGGTACCAAACATTGTACCATGCGATGGACCTGACTAGTACAAAGGCCACATAATTCTTGGGACTAATGCGACCTTGCAGAGTAACGGTAGGGTTGCCAAATCATCACCGAACATCCGCCGTGTTTCACTCTTCGAACTCGGCTAGAAGACGAAAAAAAAAAGTTCAAATGTGTGTGAAATCTTATGGGACTTAACTGCTGTCATCAGTCCCTAAGCTTACAGACTACTTAACTTAAATTATCCTAAGGGCAAACACACACACCCATGCCCGAGGGAGGACTCGAACCTCCGCCGGGACCAGCCGCACAGTCCATGACTGCAGCGCCTAAGACCGCTCGGCTAATCCCGCGCGGCGATGAAAACAATGTGAAGCAAGACCCATGTGGCCAGATGACATTCTTCCATTGTTCTATAGTATAGGTTTTACGGCCTCGTCACCACTTTTTCTTGTTATGGGCATCTGCGTCACTGATGTGTGGGGTTGGAATTGCAGCTCGCCCTGCATTGTCTTTGTTATGGAGCTCCCTTCGCCGTGTTGTTTTTTTGGTGTTGATATGATTCGTGAGTATGACGTTCAGTTCTGCAACGACTTTTGCAGCTGTCACAATCCTCTTCAATTACCGTCCGTCACGATCACTCAACACACAGGTTCGTCCGCGCTGTGACTTAGAGGATGATGCTTTTGCGCTTTTCCTGTATACGGTACAAATCTCCGATACCGTGCTTCCTGCAAAGCCAAACACTTCGGCTCCTCGCTTAATGGAGCACCAACCGCACGAACCCCAACAATTTTTCCACGTTCAGACTCACTTAGATCTGACATAAGACACTCACTGCTACACAGAACACTGTTCTGACCACGACTGATACTTCCGAGGTGTTGAGGACATTGCACTGGTGCCATTTCGTGGTCAACTACAACAGCGCAACCCGCAGGCTTGACTAGCATCTGCATTTATGTTCAAGCACGCATTTATCGCAGCTTTTCCATATTTTGTGTACAATCCCTGTAAGTGGAGCAGGCCGCAAATAGGTAAATACACTGATGTACGCATTTGACAAAGGTCACGTTGTTGTGAACCGACACCTGCGAAAGAGAATCTCGAAAAAGGTGAAGATGTTCGGCAGTTCATGTGCTACTGTCGTGAGCATCTATGGAAAGCGGTTGAAGGACTGTGAAATCACGAGCTGGCGACGATGTGTTGGGCGTCCACTTCTCATCACATAACGTGGATGTTGATGGCTTGTTCGCTCTGTAAAGCAAGACTGCAGCTACGTGTTCCCACGTTAAGTAAATTACGATTGCAGTGGGCACGCGATGACCGAGATCAATGGGAACGAGTCACTTCGTCGGATGATCACGTCTGTTGTTACACCATGTCGATGGCCATCTCTCGATTCGCCCTATCAAAGCGAACGACTGTTCGAAACATGCGCCGTGACACGGACACAGGCCAGTGAGGACAGTCTTATGCTATGGGGGACATTCACCTGCGCTTCCATGAGACCTGTTGCAGTAACTGAAGCCACCATAACACATGCTGACTCCGTGTGTATTATTGCAAACCATCTCCGTTCGTCGATGCTTGATGTTTTCACCGACGGCGATGGCATATTGAAACAAAATAACTGTCCGTCACTAGGCCAGAATCGTGCTACAGAGGTTAGGGAATCATGATAGGGAACTCACATTGATGTCCTGGCCACCAAATTGGCCTGATGCGAACCCGATGGTACACACTTGACTGGTGCAATCTCCTTGCCCACAAACCACCGGGCCGTAACTTACGGGAATTGCGTGACCTGTGCATAGAAGTATGGTGCCGCATACCACCACAAATATAATGAGGACTTGTCGAATCCACGCCATTCAGAATCGCCGCTGAATTGAGTTCCAGAGGTGAACGATCACGCTATTAAGCAGGGGTCGTAATGTTTTGCCTCATCAGGGCGTGTGTAATCGACGTAGCAGGTTGATTTTGCAGATTTCTCGGATTTCGCAGACGTAGTTGTATGCATCGGTATTACATTGTTACAAAATTCTAATGTATTTCAGAAAGTCTTGAAGATGTTTAGCAATTTTAACGAGCCGCAGCAGGACCTCAAAGTCAATACAAATTATGTACTGAACGCAAGTGGACGAAAATAAACGTTAACGTTTGACTGCATCGCCGCAAATCATTAACTGGAATCAGTCACGACCGTTACGTCCCACGAGCGTCAGTCATTAACCAAGGAGCGTCTATTCGTATTGTTAAGGATGCAATGACTTCACCATATTTGGTTACAGAAAATGAAGTTACCAGACTGAGAAAAACCGAAGGGATACTAAGGAAGTGTATTTCTTCCTCCAACAAGGCTCTGAAACATCTCTTCCTGGTAACCAACTACTCTTTGTGTATAATAAAACAATACATTGTCCGTTGTAGGCTGTATTGTGCTTTGTTAAAGTCGTGCTGTTAGCTCATTTCGGCCGAGAGCCATTATCAAGCATCTTTGTTATGTCATGTATTACATATCGCGCTCATCACATTCTTTAATGTCACATACATAAAACCAGAAGTCATAATCCATCGTAACATACTCTTGAGTGCACTCTGCAGCACTTAAGAGTATGTTATCATGCAGTACGACTTCTGGTTTTATGTATGTGACATAAAAGAATTACGATGGGAAATGCCCCTAAAAGGGGGAAGAATCAGATATGATCAACCGCATTAGGTTGCAGAAGGCAATGAAAACCAGTGTTTTTAACACGTAGTGTGTATCCACATAGTCATGTGGCCTGTAACTGAAAAAGTGTCATGATGTTCTTTCCATTGGCGAAAGATCCCGGGAGTGGACTGTCATGAGAAAAAGATGGAATAACCAACGAAGATGTTGATGGTTATAGACACAACATTGCTTTATCAGTAATGTACGGAAGCCTGTTCATAGGTGTTGGTTACTGATGGAATAATGTACAGGGCTACTACAAATGATTGAAGCGATTTCATAAATTCACTGTAGCTCCATTCTTTGACATATGGTCACGACACACTACAGATACGTAGAAATACTCATAAAGTTTTGTTCGGCTGAAGCCGCACATCAGGTTTCTGCCGCCAGAGCGCTCGAGAGCGCAGTGAGACAAAATGGCGACAGGAGCCGAGAAAGCGTATGCCGTGCTTGAAATGCACTCACATCAGTCAGTCATAACAGTGCAACGACACTTCAGGACGAAGTTCAACAAAGATCCACCAACTGCAACTCCATTCGGCGATGGTATGCGCAGTTTAAAGCTTCTGGATGCCTCTGTAAGGGGAAATCAACGGGTCGGCCTGCAGTGAGCGAAGAAACGGTTGAACGCGTGCGGGCAAATTTCACGCGTAGCCCGCGGAAGTCGACGAATAAAGCAAGCAGGGAGCTAAACGTACCACAGCCGACGGTTTGGAAAATCTTACGGAAAAGGCTAAAGCTGAAGCCTTACCTTTTACAATTGCTACAAGCCCTGACACCCGATGACAAAGTCAAACGCTTTGAATTTTCGGCGCGGTTGCAACAGCTCGTGGAAGAGGATGCGTTCAGTGCGAAACTTGTTTTCAGTGATGAAGCAACATTTTTTCTTAATGGTGAAGTGAACAGACACAATGTGCGAATCTGGGCGGTAGAGAATCCCCACGTGTTTTGTGCAATCTCACGGTTTAAAGTTTACGGCCCCTTTTTCTTCTGCGAAAAAAACGTTACAGGACACGTGTATCTGGACATGCTGGAAAATTGGCTCATGACACAACTGGAGACCGGCAGCGCCGACTTCATCTTTCAACAGGATGGTGCTCCACCGCACTTCCATCATGATGTTCGGCATTTCTTAAACAGGAGATTGGAAAACCAATGGATCGGTCGTGGTGGAGATCATGATCAGCAATTCATGTCACGGCCTCCACGCTCTCCCGACTTAACCCCATGCGATTTCTTTCTGTGGGGTTATGTGAAAGATTCAGTGTTTAAACCTCCTCCACCAAGAAACGTGCCAGAATTGCGAGCTCGCATCAACGATGCTTTCGAACTCATTGATGGGGACATGCTGCGCCGAGTGTGGGAGGAACTTGATCATCGGCTTGATGTCTGCCGAATCACTAAAGGGGCACATATCGAACATTTGTGAATGCCTAAAAAAACTTTTTGAGTTTTTGTATGTGTGTGCAAAGCATTGTGAAAATATCTGAAATAATAAAGTTATTGTAGAGCTGTGAAATCGCTTCAATCATTGTAATAACCCTGTATATGATTGGAGTTCACTCCCTCAGCGTCAGTTAAGATCTGAAGATAGTGTACTGAGTACTTAAACTGGTTGAAATATAATAACAAATCAAAATGACGGCTGTAGGGGTCTCATTTTATTACACAGGAGAAAATGGTACGATTCGTTATGAAGAGGAAAATGAGGTAGAAGGTGAGTTACTGTAAACAGTTCATTGATAGGGTTGTTATCATATTCGATAGTAAACCAACGCCGACAACTGTAGTTCAGTTGTACGAACGTCGCAAGCAGAAGGTGAAAAGATAGAGGAAATCTATGAGGATACTGAGCTGTTAAGACAGTATATGAAAACCTAATAATAACGGGGGATTAGAACGCGGTTGTAGTGGAAGGAATAGAGGAAAAGGTTACGGGAGAATATGGGCTTGGCAGTAGGAATGAGAGTGGAGAAAGACTAACTGAGTTTTGCAGCAAATTTCAGATGATATTAGTGAATACAATGTTCAAGAATCACAAGAGGAGGAGGTATACTTGGAAAAGAGCCGGGGACACGGGAAGATTCCAGTTGGCATCACGGTCAGAACATATTCCGAAATCAGATATTGAATCGTAATGCGTACCCACGTGTAGATATAGATTCAGATAACAATTTAGTAATGATTAAGAGTGGACTGAGGTTTAAGGGAATCATCCGGAAGAATCTGTGTGGAAGCGGGGTACTGAAGTACTGAGCAATCATGAGACGCGCTTGAAGTTCGTAACGATATAGTTACTGTGATATGGAATACCAGACGAGGAGTGGATATCTTTAAAAAAAGGCAATCACAGACGTTGGGCATACAAACATAGTTACAAGGAAGGTAACTGCGAAGAAACCATGGCTAACAATGGCTAACAAAAGAAATACTTCAACTGATCGACGAAAGAAGGAAGTACAAAAATGTTCAGGAAAATTCAGGAATACAGAAATACAAATCAATTAGGAATGAAATAAACAAGAAGTGAAGGGAAGCTAAGGCGCAATGGCTGCATGAAAAATATGAAGGCGTAGAAAAAGAAATAATTCTCGGAAGATCTGACTCAGCATACAGAAAAGTCAAAACAACCTTCGGTGAAATTAAATAAGAGGGTGGTAACATTAAGAGTGCAAGGGGAATTCCACTGTTAAACACAGAGGAAAGAGCAGATAGGTGGAAAGAGTATAGTGAAGGCTTCTATGAGGTGAGGACTTGTCTGACGACGTGATAGACAAAGAAATTGGAATCCATACGATAGACATAGGGGATCCAGTATTACAATAATAATTTGAAAGAGCTCTGGAAGACTTAATGTCATACAAGGCTTAAGAGATAGATAACAACGGAATTTCTGAAATCAGTCGGGGAAGATGAAACCAAACTACAATTCAAACAGGCTTGTAGAATCTATAAGACTGGCAACGTACCATCAGAGTTTCGGACAAAACGTCATCCCCGCAATACCGAAGAAATCAACGACAGATACGTCGGAAAACTTTCGCACAGTTAGCTTAATAGCTCACGCATTCGAGTTGCTGACAAGAATAATATACAGAAAAATTTAAAAGAATATTGAGGATCTATTATAAGACGATCAGTTTGGCTTTAGGAAAGGTAAAGGCACCAGAGAGGCAGTCCTGACGACGCGCTCAGTACTGGAAGCAAGAACTAAACTAAACTCCTTCCGAACGGGCCATGAAGGCAAAACGGTACCGACCGGCCGCCGTGTCATCCTCAGCCCACAAGCATCACTAGATGCCGATATGGAGGGGTATGTAGTCGGCACACCGCTCTCCCAACCGTATGTCAGTTTCCGAGACCGGACCGGCCACATCTCAATCACATAGCTCCTCAGTTTGCGTCACAAGGGCTGAGTGCACCCCGCTTGCCAACAGCGCTCGGCACACCGGATGGTCACTTGTCCAAGTGCTAGCCTAGCACGGCAGCGCTTAATTTCGGTGTTACCACTGCGGCATGGCCGTTGGCCACTGGAAACAACTCTGAAGGAGCATCAAGAAAAGTTTATGGATTTGTCGGCCTGGAAAAAGCATTCGACAACGTCAAAATGGTGCAATATGTTCGACATTCTGAGAAAAATAGGAGTAAGCTGTAGGGAAATACGGGTAATATACAACGTATATAAGAGCCAGGAGGGAACAACAGTAAGAGCTGAAGACCAAGAACGAAGTGCTCGGATTAAAAAGGGTGTAAGACAGGAGTGTAGGCTTTCGCCCCTTCTGTTTTATCTATACATCGAAGAAGCAATGACAGAAATACGAGGGTTGGAACTTTAATAGTGGCAACTATTTATTTACAGCTCGTACAAAATAGATACGTGTTTCAAAGTTTTACTGACCTTCAAAGTAGTCACCAGCATTGTGTATAACCCGTTAACAGCGATGCCAGCAGTGCCAGTTGTGTTGACAGTTCGAGCGGCGCCGTCTGTTGCCTGACGAATTTGTAGCAGTTCTGAAGCGAATGCCGATAAGTGTTTCCTTCAGTTTAGAAATCGGGTTGAACTTACGAGGGCTTAAGTCAGCGTAGTGCAGTAGGTGGTATAGCACTTAGCAGTCCCATCAGTCAAACAAATCAGTAACAGCTTGCACTGTACGTGCTTGAGCATTGTGCTGCAAAATGATGGCCAGGTTCTGCAGAAAGTGTCATCACTTCTGTCTCTATGCTGTCCATTTTTGGAACTCAACCTACGACCAGCTTAGAGACCCACATACAAGTTATGCGACGTCTTAGAATTATGTGGGCGAGGTTAGGAATCATGTGGGCGTGTACCGTGGAAGACTATTTGCTTGGGTCCTATATGTTGCCTCCGCGACTCAGGTGGCCAATGTACAGACAGTTCTTGGAAGAGAACCTGGTAACATTATCGGCTTTGCAGAAACAGAAAGTGCGGCGTTGACCCACACTTCCGGCAATCGACAGATCGGCCGGAGGAACGTTTACATCGGCCTTCAAGATCCGCACACATTATTCCACTAGACTTCTTTCTGTGGAGCTGTACGGAAACCTAAGTGTATTCTACCCCCGCGGACTCAGAAGAGGAGTCAGTTGCAGGACTACCCGAAGCGAACACACGCACACCGCGCCACACATTTCCCATCGAATACGGGACCCCTCGCTAAGGCGTCACTGGCTCGGCGCTAAAGTTAATAGTGTTCACTTTGAATAATTATTTTCACACTGATTAGAATCATAAAAGACTGAAACATTTTAAATATTGTTTTGTTCTCAGTCACAACGAATGACCTGGATTCTATGTATTCACTTCAACAGCTGGTTGCATACCTAAATACGTTATTTGTTGTCGTCATGATCGCATCAGACAGTTTACGCGTTAAATTTTTGAACACCCCTTATGTGAGAAACTTCGTCATTCTACGTAAATCAGAATACTTAATTTACCGTATTCCAGGTTCACTTGATGCACGAGTTGCACAATAAAATATTATTAATAGCAGCTTTTTGGTGCTGTACGAATATTTTCCTTGCATCGTCCCCAAGAGGCCGGGTGCGGCCGTTTCATTTGTTAAATCAAGGAAAAACCCTAGGCTGTTCCAGCGAGTCAACCTGAATACTTGGTGCGGTCGTCAGAAGCTATGGGGGCGGACGTATTAACGTCAGTACATTCCTCAGTTCTCCGTCGCACGCAACACGAGAGTCTTTATACACTGAACCTTCCCTGCGCAGGTAGGGTTAGCAGTGCACTACAGCCATGCAACAGATTTGATCACTTGGAGGAACTGCTCAAGGTCGACGTATGCATAAATTTGTTGCTTGTGTAACTAAAGGATTCTGTTGCCGTGAACTTGTATTCTGCAAATACATATAATGCTTCGTGGACTGTGTATTATTAGAAAACTAGCGATAATAGGGCTAAGCAGCAAATTTTAGAGAAGCAGCCGACGCCTTACTGTGACTGCTCGTAGTGGGAAAATAAACCAAGATTAATTGACAGAAAATATAACAGACATTCTTCTAAAACAGGCACGTCACATCGCTTCGTTACAACACATCTCTCACAAAAGTGATAAAATTACGTCTTTCCGAATGCCTGATCTAGGGCTTCCTTTGAAAGGAAAAGGACTTGTTCTTGAGTCTTAGGGAATTGTTTTTCGAAGAAACTCCACTGTATTTCCGAATGGATGTATTAGAAAAATGACAAATTGGCTGCTAAATTACGTGTGCGTACAAAGCGGAGCATTCAAGATTGCGCACCTTGAAATCAGTATCAATGAATGGTATGGGGTAAGCTAAATGAAATGCCTCGCTTTTGATCGATAGTTAAGTAAACAGCATAATAGTACACTACTGGCCATTTAAATTGCTACACCACGAAGATGACGTGCTACAGACGCGAAATTTAACCGAAAGGAAGAATATGCTGTGATATGCAAATGATTAGCTTTTCAGAGCATTCACACAAGGTTGGCGCCGGTGGCGACACCTGCAACGTGCTGACATGAGGAAAGTTTCCAACCGATTACTCATACACAAACAGCAGTTGACCGTCGTTGCCTGGTGAAACGTTGTTGTGATGCTTCGTGTATGGAGGAGATATGCTTACCATCACGTTTCAGACTTTGATAAAGGTCGGATTGCAGCCTATCGCAATTGCGGATTATTGTATCGCAACATTGCTGCTCGCGTTGATCGAGATCCAATGACTGTTAGCAGAATATGGAATCGGTGGGTTCAGGAGGGTAATACGGAACGCCGTGCTGGATCCCAATGGCCTCGTATCACTACTCACTAGCAGTCGAGATGACAGGCATCTTATCCGCATGGCTGTAACGGATCGTGCAGCCACGTCTCGATCCCTGAGTCAACAGATGGGGACGTTTGCAAGACAACAACCATCTGCACCAACAGTTCGACGACGTTTGCAGCAGTATGGACTATCAGCTCGGAGACCATGGCTGCGGTTACACTTGACGCTGCTTCACAGACAGGAGCGCCTGCGATGGTGTACTCAACGACGAACCTGGGTGCACGAATGGCAAAACGTCATTTTTTTCGGATGAATCCAGGTTCTGTTTACAGCATCAGGATGGTCGCATCCGTGTTTGGCGGCATCGCGGTGAACGCACATTGGGATCGTGTATTCGTCATCGCCATACTGGCGTATCACCCTGAGTGATGGGATGGGGTGCCATTGGTTACACGTCTCGGTCACCTCTTGTTCGTATTGACGGCACTGTGAACAGTGGACGTTACATATCAGTTGTGTTACTACATTTCAGATGTGTTACGACCCGTGGCTCTACCCTTCATTCGATCCCTGCGAAACCCTACATTTCAGCAGGATAATGCACGACCGCATGTTGCATGTCCTGTACGGGCCTTTCTGGATACAGAAAATGTTCGACTGCCGCCCTGGCCGGCACATTCTCCAGATCTCTCACCAATTGAAAACGTCTGTCAATGGTGGCCGAGCAACTGGCTCGTCACAATACGCCAGTCACTATTCTTGATGAACTGTGGTACCGTGTTGAAGCTGCATGGGCAGCTGTACCTGTACACGCCATCCAAACTCTGTTTGACTCAATGCCCTGGCGTATCAAGGCCGTTATTACGGCCAGAGGTGGTTGTTCTGGGTACTGATTTCTCAGGACCTATGCACCCAAATTGCGTGAAAATGTCAGTTCTAGTATAATGCATTTGTCCAATGAATACCCGTTTATCATCTGCATTTCTTCTTTGTGTAGCAATTTTAATGGCCAGTAGTGTATAATCATTAGGAACACACATAGAATTGTTTTCAAAAATTTTTGTGCTGTGCCTCTGCAGCAGTACTCTAAGCTGTCTGCGCTTCCTTAAAAGTAATATCCATCACCAACACTAGCAACCTAAAAGCTGTTATTTGTTATTAACCTGTGCGCTTAGTCTATTTCTCTAAGGTTAATTTGAACCCAGTGTTACGTTTGTGACTGCAACGATTTTCTAAACTACGTTAGTATTTCACACAGGAGCACCCTTTATCTATGTAGGCGGACTGACAAGAGCTAGCCGGGTCTACAAGGGTTACGGGGTTATTTACGCTACGACGCCCAAGGCAGGGCGCGCTAGCAGGACCCAGCCCACAGCCGTGGTTAATTGCGGCCCACACGACGGACCGGCAGACAACTCACCCACGAGTCGTGGTTCTCCATGGCGCGCGGCTGTGGCGGCTGCGGCCACGGTCTCAACACGAGCCGCCGGCGCCGCCGCGCTCCTGCCACAGACGGAAACAGCCAACAGGTTACACTCGTGCCCGCCTCAGCTCACAGCTCGGTTACCACACAATCGTAGTTATCTTCCTCACGTCCGTCGCATTTTCACACAGAGAATGTAACTCGTTCACGCTCGTACAAGTGAATAAACACGTACATGTAAATGTTATATACAGCGTGATCAAGCTGCCCCTAGCGCCGGGTTTTATGCAGCCCGTAACACCTTAACATCAGTCCTACAGAAATATGAACAGAATCTTTCTGTGGGAAATGTAATTTATATAAATTTTGTACGGGGATACATTTTCACTAGAGGCCGTGTTTTTCGAATTATTCAAGAAATACGTACAAAAGTGACCTTCAAACGTGTTTTTCTTGAATAACTTGAAAATTCCAGCGAAAACGTTCTCCAGTACAAAATTTAACGACAATAAACTTCCTACACAAAGATCCTGTTCTTTTCTTCTGTAGGATTAATAATTTGCACACTGCGAGCGAGCGAATACGAAAATCTTGCACGTGGTACTGGAAGACGTTACAGGCTACATAAAACCCTTTGTAGGAGCAGCTTTATCACCCTGTATGTAGCACAAGTTTACATAAGAGATACAGATGACGAAGTTGCTGGCTCGTATGGATAAAATGTATAATGATGCAGGGTGATCACCCTGTATGTAGCACAAGTTTATATAATAGATACAGTAGTAGCTATAATAGAGTGACGTAGTTGCTGGCTCGTATGGATGAAATATGACGATGCAAGGTGACGTAATCATAGGCAGTCACAGCGTACTAGTGACCACGAGAGTATAGGTTGACCTATTTTACGAAAATTACACTTTACAAAAACATTCCACAAATAGCTTAAAGTCGAGCTCCTCTATCTTAACGACGAGGGATAAACCTCTGGACTTCAGGACATGTAATAGCGAGCAATAAAAACCGAAGTAAATTATAAATTATAAAACACATGCATGAAAGAAAACTTTAAAATCTGTAAGAAGCAAAAATGTAGAAGTGTATTTACAGAACGATCACTAGTGGTTTTTTCGTAAATAAAAGCGAAGTGCTTTTGGTGCAAAACACTCTTAAACTTGGGTACGCTTCATACAGAAAACTCAAACAACTCTCGAACATAACAACTACTGCAGCAGGTGGCCATGCAAACAAATTTGCCGGCCGCGGTGGTCTCGCGGTTCAGGCGCTACAGTCCGGAACCGCGCGACTGCTACAGTCGCAGGTTCGAATCCTGCCTCGGGCATGGATGTGTGTGATGTCCTTAGGTTAGTTAGGTTTAAGTAGTTCTAAGTTCTAGGGGACTGATGACCACAGATGTTAAGTCCCATAGTGCTCAGAGCCATTTGAACCATTTTGCAAACAAATTTCTTGAAATTATTTTGATCTGACGAATTCAACAATCGCGACTTCAGCTGTTACATTTAATGCCAGTACAGCAATTTCGACTTCATCAGTGTGTTCGGAAAGGATATCCCACTTCAGCGGCGTATTCACGAGCACAGTTATGCCCAGAAGTTGAGAGACTCGCAAAAAAGTGTTTGTGAGTAATGGCTAAATCAGTAATGACGTTCAGTAAAGGAAGTAACCAGAAACGAATATATTGTAACTGGTGCTAGTCTGGACAAGACTGAACACACACGGTACGACACTGAGTCGTTACTTTTTTTTCAATTTATTGGCTTTCCGGGCTTGCCCACTCAGGCGTTTCAGTAATGGAAAGGCGATGCGATAGCGTATAGGAGACTATTTTCTAGTCAGTTACGGCAATACGAACGTAAGGAAAACACAACACACAGTCCTCTAGCGGAGAAAATCTCCGACCCGGCCGGGAATCTAACCCGGGCCACGCCAGTTTGCGATCTAGCGCGCTGACCTCCCAGCTACCAAGATGGACTAATCGTTCCTTCCATAACCCTACAGCCGGCACGACACAGCTCCCTGTTGTTGAGTAAACATGGTGTAACGGGGCGGAACCTGTCATGTCTAGCACTTCCACCGCTTGTTTTCGCGAAAAGGATGACTAATAACGATAACAGGAGTCATATCATTAAGGCCCTTTTTCCAGTGGTTCTCGAATTCCAGTAGAAAACTACACATCTACGTTTTAAAAAATCCATAAATTCCTCACTGCATCGGTACATAGTATTGCGAGCATTATTCATAAAACAAAATACGCTTACCTTACTATCACGTTTCGAAACACTCGATGTTTTCAGCTGTCGTGAAAAATATTACCGAGTAACGAAGAGGACGAGAACGGGCTATTTGGAAAGCAACGAGAGTAAAGTGAGCGAGGGTTTTGTAGACTGGCAATTAAAGCGCGCGGCAATTACAGTGGTAGCGAGCAGCGCAACAGCAAGATGGCCTGATGAGAGGAAAGTGGGAAGAGCACACGCCTGCCTGGTGCCACCTGTTACCACCACAGCGTTGTCGCTTGTCTGCATCTCAAGAGCGAGGAGACCGAAAGTCACCGATGAAGATGATCTCTCTTCAATTTTGTCATCTTCCAGTGCGAGCAACAGAACTCCAGAGCAGCCGTGGTTGCATCTGTCTTGAGTCCGCCCTCACAGATTTGTCAACGAGGTTTACTCCTATATACACACTATGTGATCAAAAGTATCCAGTCAAATGGCCGAAAATGACTTACAAGTTCGTAGCGCCCTCCATCGGTAATGCTGGAATTCAGTATGGCGTTGGCCCACCCTTAGCCCTTATGACAGTTTTCACTCTCGCAGGCATACGTTCAGTCAGGTGCTGGAAGGTTTCTTGAGGAATAGCAGCCCATTCTTCACGGAGTGCTGCACTGAGGAGAGGTATCGATATCGGTCGGTGAGGCCTGGCACGAAGTCGGCGTTCCAAAACATCCCGAAGATGTTCTGTAGGATTCAGGTCAGGACTCTGTGCAGGCCAGTCCGTTACAGTGATGTTACTGTCGTGTAACCTCTCCGCCATAAGCCGTGCATTATGAGCAGGTGCTCGATCGTGTTGAAAGATGCAGTCGCCATCCCCGAATTGCTCTTCAATAGTGGGAAGCAAGAAGGTGCTTAAAATATCATTGTAGGCCTGTGCTGTAATAGTGTCATGCAAAACAACAAAGGGTGGAAGCTCCCTTCATGAAAAACCCGATCACACCATAATACCACCGCCTCCAAATTGTACTGTTGGCACTACACACGCTGGCAGATGACGTTCACCGGGCATTCGCCATACCCACACCCTGCCATCGGTTCGCCAAATTGTGTACCGCGATTCGTCACTCCACACAACGTTTTTTCACTGTTCAATCGTCCAATGTTTACGCTCCGTACACCGAGCGAAGCGTCGTTTGGCATTTACTGGCGTGATGTGTGGCTTATGAGCAGCGGCTCGACCATGAAATCCAAGTTTTCTCACCTCCCGCCCAACTGTCATAGTATTTGCAGTGCATCCTGATACAGTTTGGAATTCCTGTGTGATGGTCTGGATCGATGTCTGCCACTTACACATTACGATCCATTCCAACAGTCGGCGGTCTCTGTCAATCAACAGACTAGGTCGGCCTGTACGCTTTTGTGCTGTGCGTGTCCCTTCACGTTTCCACTTCACTATCACATGGGAAACAGTGGACCTAGCGATGTTTAGGAGTGTGCAAATCTCGCCCACAGACGTATGACGCAAGTGACACCTGATCGCCTGACCACGTTCGAGGTCCGTGAGTTCTGCGGAGCGCCCCATTCTGGTCGCTCACGATATCTAATGACTACTGAGATCGCTGATGTGGAGTACCTGGCAGTTGGTGGCAGCACAATGCACCTAATATGAAAAACGTATGTTTTTTGGGGTGTCCGGATACTTTTGATCACATAGTGTAGGTTGGTTTCAGTTCGCCTGTAGAGAATCTCCTACGGCTCTAGGTAGATCTAAGAGTATGACACGCGTGGCCTATTTCTTCTCATTTTGAATAGTGAGTGAAGAACCAATAAGACTTGAACGGTCTAATACAGTATAAAGTAACCTCCCCTTTTTTAAATATTGATCTACGTGTATATCATAGCTACATGCTACTTCAAATTTGTTATCAGGAGCTAATAAGATGAAAAGTAAAAGTAAAACTGCGGCGATGGAGTGTAGTCGAATTATTTCAGTTGATAGCGTGGGGAATTGGATTAGAAAATGAGACGCTAAAAGTCATACACGAGCTTTTTCTATTTAGGCAGCAAGATAACTGACGACGGCGGAAGTACAGAGAATATGAAATGTAGACTTGCAAGAACAAGAAAAGTATTCATGAGTAAGACAAATGTAGTAACTGCTAACAGAAATTTACGTGTTAGAAAACCTTTTTAAAATTTTTTAAATGTAGTCTTATACAGAAATGAAATATGGTCAAAAAACGATACAGCTATTACAATAACAGAAAATATTTTTAAACTTCCCATAGCTGATGGAGCTACAATTGCCTGAAACTGAAATTAAATTCTCTTAATTTTATTATACAATAGTCGATTTCAAGAGTCTAGCCTCATAGTCAGATGTACCTGATAGATATAATGGAATTGACGCGCAGTATATTCATCTCAGGACCATCTCTTAGAGACATCAGTTGCCCAATAACGCGCATTATCGAATCAGTTACTCGCAGCTGCACTGGGAGCCGCTGGTTCGACACTGCACATTACTGAAGGACGTGATTCTATGTTCTGAGACATAGTCCTAAAATGAATAAGACGCATATCGGTTCATTACATATGGAAAGGTCGGTTGGTATCGGACGGCGGATTATATCGGACAAGAGCTGTTTCTGAACTTTTCTGTTGCTCCACGGCCGTGTGAACTATGGAGGGACAACACTTCTAACGTGATTTTGAATCGAAATAACTGTGCATTTTAGGGTGTACCTAGTGAGTTTTTAGATGTACAATTTAACTTTGGATTCTTGTGCTGTGTTTGCAAGTAAGTAATAATGCAGAGTGAAAATCTCGTTCTGGAAGTAAATAATATATTGCATTTTTTATTGTTAGCTGTGACAATATGTACCCGAACTAAGGACACTGGGGATTGTAAAGTGGCACAGCAGCACGTTAGGGTTGTGTCGGACAAGAAAATAGCATGAACGAAAGCGTAGAAAACCTCGGGCTTCTTGAAATGACAATCAGGGAAGCGAGGGAGAAATGTTGAGTTCCAAGAAGTACATTAAGTGGTAGACTTAAAGCTTTACGGAAAAACGACGATGCAGCCGTGAAACCTGTTTTAGGAGATAATACATTCTTCTCGAGAATATTCAGTAATGAACAGGAAACAGTGCAGAACGACCATGTTAAAAAGCCGAATTCTTAAATGTAGTGTACAAATATGCAAAGCAACTGAATATAAAGCATCTGTGCAATAAGACAAAAATGAGAGCGGGAAAAGATATTTATAATAACTTTATGAAGACTTGAGACCGATGGCAGCAAATTCAAGGCTTTGCAGCGAGCAGCAGGTTTCAGTAATTCTTTGACAGACAAGGTGAGTTTACGAAAAAGTTGAAGTTTATAAACATTTAAGATCTAATAAAACTTTTGTGTAAGAAAAATTACTTTTTAAGCATTAAAATTTCGTGCCCTATACGACTTCAAAATATTCAAACGATCTAAATGCAAAGAGTGGAAAAATATAAAAAAGTCAACGAACGTATACACTTAGCACACTGAGTTATTAATTCTATTAAGTAACATTTAATAATATAATTTAGTACGAAGAATTTTTCAATACAGCCTTCAGAAAAAAGTCTAATTTCGAAAAAGCTTACGTATCCGTTTCTATCTGATCTTTTCCTGTGTATCCGATACATCTGATGATGAGGCAAGAAGCTTCAAAATCGACCATCGTGAAATAAAATGAAGACTATTCAATTGCAATCTGAGGCAATCTCTTTTCTCACTCAAATGATGTAAGTTTTTTAACTGTCGTGTTGCACAATAATGCTCAAAATTAGGTGAGTGGACAGATTAATTAATGAAGAATCACGGAATCGAAATGGGGAGGAATGAGCTAGATGGCACAAATTGGCTAAAGGAGGGATACGTTCACAGGACAGATACTTAGACACAAAGCAATAATTCGGTAATGGAGGAAGGATGTGTGAGGAGCGGGCGTACGTAAGCGGAGAAAATAGTTTCAAATCGATGCAGTAATATGCAGATACGAAAAAAAAAGCTTACACAAGATTTGGCTCGCGTGGATACTGCATCAAACCAGTCTTGGGACTGATGCCGACGGCAAGTGGACTGGTATTGAGAAGCTTCTCTGGTTAATGAGAGGGGAGAGAAGGCGGTCCTCCGGCAGTGAGCCCGCCCTGGTGGCGCGCGGGTGAAACGGCCGAGTGGCGGCGCGGCGCGGCGTGTCGCTAGCGCCGGGCCTCCTCCGCCACTTTCGCCGCTAACCTGTTGCGTGGGCCGCGCCGCCCGACGGCTCCCAGTCTCCACCGGTCACACCAGGCACGTCAGATCCACGCTCTGTCTCCACTCATCTGCTTGTTACCTCATGTCGTGCCCCGTACTGCTGTAACCGGAATCGGTATTCGGCAACGTCATTTCCATTTTCTGCTGTAGATCGACGGTGGTAACTATCTTCCCAAGTACAAATGTCAGAAACGTCCGAGATAATTCTTCTTCCATCCCATGGAAAATACGGCATGTCGCTATAAAAATCATGAACATTATGTTAAGCTTATCCATTATGAATGTTCTTGAACCCGTGACTGCATATTAAACGTAAGTACAAAAACTGCAGACAGTAACTTTTTGAAATATTTGTTTGTTTCCACCTTCTCACTGACCAGCCTGAACTGTAAAACAATTTTTTTTCCTAAGGAAATGCAATCCAAAAACAAAGGAAGTAGGTTACAGTACACTTGTTCGTCCACTGCTTGAATATTGCTCACCAATGTGGGATCCGTACCAGATGGGCTTGATAGAGGAGATAGAGAAGATCCAACGGAGAGCAGCGCGCTTCGCTACAGGATCATTTAGTAATCGCGAAAGCGTTACGGAGATGATAGATAAACTCCAGTGAAGAGTCTGCAGGAGAGAGGCTCAGTAGCTCGGTACGGGCTTTTGTTGAAGTTTCGAGAACATACCCTCACCGAGGAGTCAAGCAGTATACTGCTCCCTCCTACGTATATCTCGCGAAGAGACCGTGAGGATAAAATCAGAGAGATTAGAGCCCACACAGAGGCATACCGACAATCTTTCTTTCCACGAACAATACGAGACTGGAATAGAAGGGAGAATCGATAGAGGTACTCAAAGTACCCTCCTCCACACACCGTCTGGTGGCTTGCGGAGTATGGATGTAGATGTAGGTCTACTGCACTGGGATGAACTAATCGACCAATCTCCTTCGCCCCCCCCCCCCCCTCCGATCACTCAATCTTCGTAATTCTTAATTACAGTTATGTCTCTGTTAGCAGTCAGTAAGCTGCCAGTGAATAATTCTTGTGTTGTGTAACTAAACAGCTAAGCTTTCTATTGTTAAGTGTATTTCTAAAGAAACGAGCAAGCTCCGTCCGAACAGGCCTTGAAGGTCGAACGGTACTGGCCGAACTCCATGTCATCCTCAGCCCACAGGCGCCACTACATGCCGATATGGAGGGTCATGTGGTCAGCACATCACTCTCCCGGTCGTTGTCAATTTTCGTGACCGGAGCCGCTACTGCTCAATCAAGTAGCGCCTCAATTGGCCTCAGAAGGGCTGAGTGCACACCGCTTGCCAACAGCGCCCTGCAACCCGGACGGTCACTCATTCAAGTTCAAAAATGTGTGTGATATCTTATGGGACTTAACTGCTAAGATCATCAGTCTCTAAGCTTACACACTACTTACCCTAAATTATCCTAAGGACACACACACCCATGCCCGAGGGAGGACTCGAACCTCCGCCAGGAGCAGCCGCACAGTCCATGACTGCAGCGCTTAAGACTTAAGACCGCTCGGCTAATCCCGCGCGGCCTCATTCAAGTGCCAGCAAATCCCGGCAGTGCATAACTTCGGTGATCTGACGGAAACCTGTGTTACCACAGCAGCAAGGCCGTCGACATTTCTTAAAAAAGTCATGACGTCATGATAAAAAAAAGTTCTGGCCATTAAATTTAAAACTCTTGTACATATTATCACGATAGCTGCAATAAACTGCATCAGCGTTTACGTTATATATTAAGGGCGTTTCACAATTCCTATTACAGGTTGTAGGGGGAGCTTAGTAGATAAAATTTTGATACGGAACTCGTGTCCCGAAATGTGCAATTGAAATGTGAAATAAGTTTGAAAATCGGGACACTCTCAAATCTCCCTCACAGAAACAGGACAAGTAATTAAAAACTGAATGACACAGTCTCTTTACAACATGAATAGACGGCCCCAGGATGAGGGACCGTCAATGCTGGCAGCACCTCATGTTAACATCAGCTTAAGTCAATGCATTTGCCAATGTAACGATAGTATTGTAAGCACAAAAAACAAAAAATTATTTCTGAGGGAAATATTTTTATATGTTTGACTAAAGGTCATAGTAATATGTACCAATTGTACAGAACATACTGGATACTAGAGAATTTATCGCGACAGTTATTGTTCATGTTTGTACTGAAAAGTAATTAATATGTAGCCAATAGGTAATTCACAAGGAAGTTGTCATGTGGGTGAGAACTACACTGCCACGCATACTGTCGCAATACCCATTCGATACAACTCGCCATATAATTATCACTCAAGGCGATACATTAAAGATTTTTTATCTACATTCATGTCGCAGAGCCAATACCCGGCATCACGTTACGGAAATGAAGATGTATATTGCTTTGAGGGAATAAACAAATATTTCAAGAAGTGACTGGCCTCGGTTTTCTGTATCTAAATACGGTCTTTATGACAACTCTTGCTTACACGGTAGGGTCAACTACAGTTTTCTTTTTATGCATATGGATCACTGGTACTAAAAAACACTTTTTCATTGTTTCGTCAACTCCGACACGCCGACCCCTCCCACATAGACACAGGATAAGCAAATAAAAACAGAAGGTGGCCGAGCGGTTCTAGGCGCTACGGTCTGGAGCCGCGCGACCGCTACAGTCGCAGGTTCGAATCCTGCCTCGGGCATGGATGTGTGTGATGTCGTTAGGTTAGTTAGGTTTAAGTAGTTCTAAGTCTAGGGGACTGATGACCTCAGATGTTAAGTCCCATAGTGTTCAGAGCCATTTGAGCCAAAAACAGAAGGGCACATTCTCCCTACAACACGGACTGAAGACTCCACGGCGCGGCACCGTCAATATTTCCGACCCATGTCGCAAAACAGAAGGAAGGTTGGGGTTTAACTCCCAGTCGAAGACGAGGTCATTAGTGGCGGGGCACGAGCTCCAACTCGGGGAGGAAATCGGCTCTACCCTTTCGAAGGAATCATCTCGGTGTTCACCTTAATCGATTTGGAGAAATCACGAAAAACATAAATCTGGATGACCAGACGGAACTTGAATCGCCGCCCTCGCTGGGTCAAATAGGAAACACGAGCTCAAATATGTGCTACCTACGGCTCACCAACTTCTCGAACAGCGAAACGTGCGTGGAAGAAAAGCCTGCTGGACCGTACCAGCAAACCATAAACTGTTCTATCACAGATACACACTGAAGTGACAAAAGTCATCGGACTGCGACATGTACATACACAGACGGCGACAGTATCGCGCACACAAGGCATAAAAGGGTAGTGCGTTGGAGGAGCTGCATTTGTACTCTGGTGGTTCATGTGGAAAGGTCTCCCATGTGTTTATCGACGCACGACGGCAATTAGTAGACTTTGAATACGGAAAAGTAGTTGGAGCTAGATCCATAGGTCATTCCACTTCGGAAAACATTTGGCAATTCGGTATTCCGAGTTCGACAGTATCAAGAGTTTGCCTAGAATACCAAATATGAAGCATTAGCTCTCACCATGGACAACGCAGTGGTCGAATGAGAAGAGCGGCTTTTGCGTAGAGTTGCCAGTGTTAACAGACAAGCAACACTGCGTGAAATAACCGCAGAAATCAATGTGGGACGAACGAAGAAAATTTCCGTTAGAACAGTGCGGCGAAATCTTGCGTCAGTGGGGTATGGAAGCAGACGACAGAAGCGAGAACCTTTGCGACATCCCCTACAGCGCCTTCCCTGGGCTTGTGACCGTATCGGGTGGACACTGGACGACTCGAAAACGGTGGTCTGCTCAGATGAGACCAGATTCCAGTTGGTGAGGGCTAATGGTAAGGTTCGAGTGTTGCGCAGACTCGACGATGCCATGGACCTACGTTGTCAACATGGAACTGTGCAAGCTGGTGATGGCCCCATAATGGTGTGAGCTGTGTTTACATGGAATGGTCTGGGTCCTCTGGTCCAACTGAACAGATCATTGACTGGAAATAGATATGTTCGGCTACTTGGAGACCATTTGCAGCCATTCATGGGCTTAATGTTCCCAACCAATGGCGGCATTTTCATAGATAACAATGTGCCATGTCACCGAGCCACAATTGTCCGCGATTGGCTTGAAGAATATTCTGGAGAGTTCTAGCGAATGATTTGGCCACCCATCGAACATTTATGGGACATAATCGAGAGATGAGCTCGTGCACAAAATCCTTCAGCGGCAACACTTTCGCAATTATGGAAGGCTAGAAAGGTAGCATGGTTCAATATTTCTGTTGAGGTCTTCCATCGACTTGTTGAGTCGGTCTCGCGTCGAGTTGCCGCACTACGCCGGGCAAAATGAGGTCCGACACGATATTAGGAGGTATTCCATGACTTTTGTCTCTCAGTGTGTGCAGTGTAGTCTTAAAAAAATAATCCTAAAAAGGATTTAGCGACGTCTTTGTCCGTGATTCCTGTAAAAAAATATTTGCAAGTAGCGGATAAACCTTCATTTATGAAGTGCATCCATTACAATTGCGTAGCAAGGCTTGTTACTTTCTTGGCAGTAATCATCTCTACTCAGCAGCCTTTACCGTTTTACAGATGTATCCCGTTTCTGATTTCAGTAAGCAGTAGGTAATTTATATCCAGTACGAGCAATACTTCATTTCGATATGCTCGACACTGTTCTTCTCATTCATTCAAATTTGCTAACAGCAAAGACGAGCATATTTAACAATTTAGTTAATATTGCATGAAAAGTGTATCAAGAGAGGATGGTAACTTTACAGCCGTTGCCAATACATACGGGGCAGTACAGTTCACAGACCGCCTATAGAGAGTGTCTCAAAATGTATGCCGTAACTTCCGTTTGCTATAGTATCCATACTACGTGAGATATTTACACAATATTTGGCTTTTGTTACAGACAAACTCACAAAGTGTTTGTGAAGTGAGTGATGTACACTGAAAATGGTTCAAGAAAAGGCTCAGTGTGTAAAATGGTTTTCTTGGACCAAATTAGACTCGCAGTTTCAAAGGAACTTTCAAACACGATATAGGAAGCACCCACCCTTACGGACGTCGATACGTCGGTGGTACACTAACTTTACGCAGGCAGGAAGCATTGTTGTGAAGCATCATGCTCGATGAACTGGAACAAGTGAAGCCGACACGGAACGGATACGTCTAGCTTTTCAATATTCACCACTGAACTCTGTTCGGAGGGGGCTACAAACCTCTTGGGCGACCTTGCAATGGGTCCTTCTGAAACGTTAACAGATTTGATGATACCGCTTACGACTGTTACACGCATTGAAACGAGACGACAAGCCACAACGCATGCAGTTCTCTGTGGACTTTCTCTGAACAACCTAGTATCTTCTGACGAAGCAACATTCCATGTGTGTGGTAAGATAAACAAACCTACTTCGCATCCGAGACAACCAATCCGCGTACTATGACGGAAGAAGTAGGTGGTAGCCCGAAAGCGAATGTGTGATGATATTTGTGAGACCATCTTTTTCTCAGATAAAACAGTTAATTCTAACTATTAACTTGATATGCTGGAACTGTTTGCGTCGCAACTGGCTGACCGCCCAGACGGAGTCGTTTTACAAACCAGAAGACGCGCTGCCACATTAGGCTCAGACTGTGGGAGATGTTCCAGACCAGGAGTTCCCAGATCGCTGGATTGCCAGGGCAGTCCCATCCCCTGGCCCCCTATGTCGTCCGTTATTACACCGATGAACTTCTTTCTAAGTGCGTATGTCAAGGACAGAGTATACCTCACGTCCGTCAACCTCATCAAAGATTTAAAGAACCGAATCGTTGCTACCGCTGCCACAGCTGATGCGGATATGTTGCGCTGAGTGTCGATAGGGCTTTAACAAAGCACGGATGTTATGCGTGCCGCAAAAAGGTGCACATGGAGAAATTGACTGAATGGCATAAAAACTTGGCGAGATAGTGTAATTAACGCATAACCCAAACATGGTGTGAATATCTTAATTAGTTTGGATGCTTTAGCACATTACAGTTGTACTATACCTTTGGAGACAACCTGTATTATGATCAGAGCATTCACCTCCAGATGCTTCGGTAGGAAAATTACTGGACTGGCGGACATCGGTAACTCAACAGTGGAATAGCGAATATTTTTGTAGATGTTTTCAATTTGAGAATGGAGATACGCTTATATAGTCGAAATAAAACTTTGTGACGCAGCAGCAGAAGCAGCGCTGAAAACAGCTCAAAATATCTGCACCCTAATATGGTGCCGCATGATAACTGACGAACTTTGAGCTCCAACAGATCTTGCGGAATGTAGCTGCATTTTTAAACTGAGAAACTTATTTGCGTCTCAGTGTCACAATGTTAATACAGTCTTACTACGAAGTGACGTTAAAAAACAGAAACATGCCGAAGATGAAAGTATGGCTGTAAATCTTCCAGCATCAAACAATGACAGAACCTAACATATATTTCATTGCATCCTCTGCTATTACAAGAGGCTATTGTGTAGAAATGCAGTAAACAGAGAAAAGTAAGAATGTCAGTATGTTGACCAAGACTAAATGTACGGATTAAACGTGCAAGATACCTGGAGGTCAATAACTGTTGTGTCAAACAAATGCTTCAGCCTAGGAAAGCCAGGCTCAACATTTGGGAATAATACTCTGTGACACGGAATAAATCTGTGTATGTTGGCATTGATGTGCCCGCGTTAATAAAAAAAAGTACTGAGGCGTTTTATCTTTCTATAGAAGTAAAGTACCAACAACAAATGATGAGTACCAATTAACATAACTTGCGATAAGGGACGGATCTAGGAAGTTTTTAAAGGGTGGGCAAGAAATCAACGAGAAAATTAACGAATAACATTCTTAAAATTAACATAAGAATATCACAAATTACGGCATTTACACAAGCAGATTGTCATGTCATGCCACGTGGTATCATTCGGAAGCAGTATGACATGGCGTTCCCCGGCCTTCGCTGGCTTTCCAGACCTTGGAACTTCTCAGCTGCCATCACGAGGCTTCGTGGAGCCAGTTCCAGGCCTTCCTTCAAGGAAAAATCTCAGACAGTACCGGGAATCGAGTATGGCCCTTCCACATGGCAGTCACACTCGCCGACCACTCTGCTAGTTGAGGGATCTACGGAATAAAAAGTACATCCAGTCTTATTTAACGTAAATCACTCTTGCAAATTTCAATATTCGACTGAAACTGGAATAAATCCTAATTTATGGTACAACTGAAAGTGACATTTATCACGCCCTTTATTTATAGATGTAGACTGTCAGTGCCTGCCCACTCTGCATTTCTTAAACACAAAGTCGTTCTCCTTTTCCTCGCTTGAAAAATTGTATATTTGAGAACTAAAGTGAAAAATGACGAATGTTTTACTACTTCAATAGATCTGGTAGTGGACACTAGCGAATCTTAGACATTTAAGGGAGGACGCTGATGAAATTGACCAAAAATGTCAATTTTCGATTTATTTTTTATTTGTTAGTACAGCTGATGGACAATAAGTTCCCAAAGTTTCAATGTTGAAATCGCATCCGAAGTGCCTGAAAATTAATTAAAAGTGTGACGCGGCCTCCCTGCCACGCCAAGCGCAGATGATTAACAATCCCTACATTCACAAGGAGAGGCTTCTAAATTGTATCCTGGATCTTGTCAAGCCCACTTACAGGTTTCTGGCCGATCCTGCACTTCTCAAAAAGTATGTTCATGGCAGAATCCAAAATCCAGATGAGTCTCTAAATTCACTCAAATGGAAACGATGCCCTAAAATCGCATTTGCATCTGTTACAGTTGTCATAATTGCAACTAATGATGCAGTTATTGTATTTAATGATGGGAACGTCGGGAGGATGAAGGTATTAGAAAGAATAGGCTTCAAGATAGGAAATTTTACTCAAGACATCCTGAGAAAAGTAGATTTATAGCGCGTCTCTGCAGCTGAAAGGTCAGCTGAAGACCTAGTAAAGGAAAGAAGACAGACAGCAAGAAACCAGAAGAGAAGCCCTGAAGGGAAAGACGACCCAGAGTACAAATATGGTGCCTTCTGAAGAAGTGACATACGGAAAAAAGTTAGGTTGAACTTTAAATTGCTTTTCCTGAAAAATTTCTTTTTTTGAAGTTTATGTACCTTTTCCTCAGATTCTATGACTGCTAGAATTATGAAATTCTGTACATATATTTCTGTAAACCTAATAAACGTTGTCTCAAGACCAAATTTTGAAATTCTTTGCAAGCTGAGATATCGGGCAAAGTGCTTGGAATTTTGCATGAATTTAAAATTGTACTTGTGGAATTATAATTTAAAAATTATAATATTTCTCCTATTTGACCTATTCCAAAAACCTCATGACAGAAGCTTACAACATATAAAGAGATGGAACGGAGAAATTTTTGTAGAAATCTCTTGAATACTTTCAGAGAAAAACGAACATATATTTTATTTAAATAAAACTTCAAATTTCATTCAAAAAAACGTTGAAAATATATAATCAAAGGATTTTATATGTAAATGTGTTACTTTCGTGCAAAGCGTGCTACAAAAATTAATTGTCATGTCTCCAAAACAGTGGATTTGGTGCATTTTTGAAATAGTGTGTTTTTCATCAACGTCCCCCCTTAAAGATCTGTCAGCCTACTGTTAGCGTTTGTGTTTACAGGATATGTTTTGTAAATTGTAATTTCAAGGTAGTGACTTGTGGCGAAAGCTAAGATTTTCATCATTAAATAAAAGAGGTGAATGTGATGCAGTAGAAGAGAACACAACAGGGCCAATGCGAGGGTAGAACTATGGCACAGGATGTGCTGTGTAAGAGAGCGCGAAGAGGAGGGGAGGTGGTAGGCCGGGTAGCTTGTAGCTAGCTGGTAGCCGGTAGACAGCCAACTAGTAGTCCTTAGCCAGATGGTAGCTAGTAGCCAAATGATAGCTTGCAGCCAGCTGGGAGCTCATAGTCAGCTGGTGGCTCGTAGCCACTCATAGCCTGCTGGTAGCCAACTTGGTAGCTAGTAGCCAGCTGGCAGCTGGTAACTGGTAGCCGGCTGGCAGCTTGTAGCCACCTGCCAGCTGGTAGCTGCAGTAGACGCTGGAGCCTGGAGCCAGTCCGGTTCGCGCCAGCCTTGGCGCCAAGGCGAGGCAGGCGAGGCGAGGCCCGCTGCCCTTCACCAGCTGCTGCCTGCTGCCTGTCCCACTTGCCATCTCGCGGCTCCCCGCTCATATCCTGCCGCAGTCACATCGCTTGACACCAACAGGTCTGCAACCTACTCTAACACCCACTTTTTAAAAAAAGGAAGACTGTGAACTTTGCTCGCCACGGACGAACTACTTTGACATTACGGTCTCGAAGGAAAGGATTGCATCTACATGTACATCCATACTGTGCAAACCGTTGCACTGGGTGTGGCAGAGCGTACATCCCATTGTACCACTTATTAGGGCTTTCCCCCGTCCCATTCACGCACTGAGCGCAGGGAGACTAATAGCTTAAACGCCACTGTGCGCGCTATAATTAACGTAATCTTCTCTTTGCAATCCCTACGGCAGCGATACGTAGCGGGTAGTACTATATTGCGACATTTGTGACTTAAAGTTGATTCTTGAGACTTTGGCGAGACAATAGGCGTCTATCTGTAAGCGCTTACCAGTTCATTTCTTTCTGCATTTCCGTGGCGCGCTTGCAAGCGTTGAACAAACTTGTAAGCATTAATTGTCCCTGATTGTGTACGTCCAGTATCCTCTGTTAGTACTATCTGTTTCGGATCCTCCACTCTAGGATGTGTGGCACCAGTGTTTTATAAGCATCCTCCTTTATAGGCTGATTGCATATCCGTAGTATTCTATCAGTGAGCCGAAG